>NW_015549577.1:1870662-1871251 GCF_001515605.1 Sinocyclocheilus anshuiensis
TGTCGTTTCTCCAGACATGGTTTTATGTTTACGCAGCGCGATACGCAACGCGTAAAAAGACAGTATAAGTCATTATAATCAGTAATTATGTCCCCACTGGATGCAACAAATGCTAGTTTGTTATGGGTTTTATTGGTGTTGTCTCATCGCGCCGGGACACGTCATCACAGTATGGTAAGGGGCATAACATTTCCGTCACACGCTTGAGGTATTCGGCCAATCACAACGCACTGGATTGCTGGCCAATCAGAGCACACCTCGCTTTTCAGATCGATGAGCTTTGTAAAAATCGACGCGTTTCAGAAAGGCGAGGCATAGAGGAGAAACAATACTGTACAGTATGTGGAAAATAATGTGTTTTTTGAACCTTAAACCACATAAACACATTGCATTACACCAAATACACAACATAATGTTCTTTTTAGCAACGTCATATTGACCCCTTTAATTAACCCTCATATTGAATTTAAACTTTATATTAAATGCACAGTTCAGCTAGAATCCGAGGTTTACCTGCTTTGCCTACACTCTTAAAAATAAAGGTGCTTCAAAAGGTTCTTCAAGCGATGCCATAGAAGAACCATTTTTG
>NW_015549577.1:1871536-1876849 GCF_001515605.1 Sinocyclocheilus anshuiensis
CTTTCTTACCTTTTTGTAATCTGAAGAACCTTCTTTCGCCACAAAGAACCTTTTGTGAAACAGAAAGGTTCTTCAGGTGTTGAAGGTTCTTTATGGAACCATTTAGACAAAAAGGTTCTTCTATGGCACCGTGAAGCACCTTTATTTTTAAGAGTGTATGTTAGGGGATTTAATCTTTTGGGGGTTCCCTTCGGTGGCATCATCCACTAAATGGGGGTTTCCCAGGTTGTTGATTCGCTGGAGGTCTAGTATCGTTCGGAGTGACATCTTGGGGAGCCAATCATTGGGCGTTGGCTGAAGAATGGTGCAGTGTTGTGGGCTGGTTGAAGTTTTGGCGGCGGGCACAGACGAGTTTGGACTCAGAGACACAAAACTTTCAATGGAAAAGAAAATAAATTTAAGTAAAAGAAAGAAAAGAAGAGTGTGATGAGACTAGATGGCTTATTTCTTCATGATAGTAGAGGAGCAAATGGCATGCAGGCCAGGAAGCCCAAAAGAGCGCTCGAAGAACGCAAAAACTTTGCAACAAAAGCAGCAACAAAAAGCAGTTGCAAAATAATCTGTGTATCATTTGTTCAGTCATTTTTTTAATTTAATAATGAAAGAAGAAAAATCAGAAAAAGGCTCCTTTTTAATTTTTCCCAAAAAAAACAAAAGGAAAAAAAAAGCTTGATTTTTTTTTTTTTCGTTCAGGGGTATATAAATAAACAGCTTGAATATTTGATTTCTTCACCTGGGCGGGAATGAAATGCCCCTTTCTGCTGATTGGTCAGCCGAACATCAAACCGTTCCATCATCAGTTCTTCTTCAGTTTCACACGGCAGAATAATAGTCCTCCACTGCTGCAGGTATACAGATTCTTAACTCGTTTTTTGCAATTACATTTCATCTCTTTCTCATTAAACAACCAGACTAACGAATGGCTTGACACAAACTGTACCATAAACCGCAACGAAAAACGAACAAACTCCATGTAAGAAATACTTAGACAATTAGCATGTATTTAGGGAATTCTGAGTTTTATGATGGTACACAAACATTTAATGACGATTGTTCCCGGAGGTTTTGCACTCAGATAAGTCAGCAGTCTGGATTCTTCAAAGTCATTAAGCATCATTGCCTTTAAGCATAATGTCTCATAGATTAAAAAAAAAAAACATTTTGAATTACTTTTTTTTGTGGAGTGTATCCTTTCCTATTATTTTTTCAACATGAAACTGTGACATGAAATCAGGGCACCTTGTGCCTAAGACCAAATGCGATTGTGTACCCTGAACAATTGTCTGGTAGGCCGGCCTTGAGTAACACTGCTGCTGTCAGAGAATTCTGAGATCCTGTCTGCTTTATGTGGCCATATAACAGTGAAGTAAAACAATACTATTTATTTTATTATTCACCAATAGAACCATTTTAATTGTAACAGTACAATATGTGTGATGCAATTTGAGCTTTGGGAATCACTCAGTAATTTTGATTCTGTCCACATCACATACATGCACCCATTCAAACGCCTCTTAAATGACTTTTGAAAGGCAAAATAAAAAGGGAATAAACTTTCAAGTGCTCCCGTTCACACAGGTAATAAATAAAGCCTTTACAAACAACCGGGTAAAATTTAACTTCCTCTGGTTCAGTGGCTGCAGAATCCCTGAGGAGAATACGAAAAAGGCCAGTGAAATACTATAATTACTTGCTTGTCCTTCTTAGTCAAGGCCATTCACTGGGGCAAAAAAAAATGTTTTTCATGCCTATGAATTTTTTTTTGTGAGGGCTTAGGTCTGATCCCTGAAGTCAATAAGATTGACAATATGTATTTACGCACATAAACCAAAATAC
Organism: Sinocyclocheilus anshuiensis; assembly: GCF_001515605.1. NCBI lineage: Eukaryota > Metazoa > Chordata > Actinopteri > Cypriniformes > Cyprinidae > Sinocyclocheilus > Sinocyclocheilus anshuiensis. Next base: position 1,873,373 of record NW_015549577.1, read on the forward strand.
TCTGTTGCGCTATAGTGAATGTAAGGAATTTCAGGCAGCTGAATGGCAATGACTATATAAAAGACATCTGCCTTTTTATTGGTCAGCAGTGAAAGTTTTCAAAGGGTGCTACGACAGAAGTTAAATAATGGATCTGCAAACTTTATCCACAGGGAATTTATGTCTGGTCAATTTACAGCTCAATAGTTACAAAGTCAGAACTGATTCTTGAAAGTGACAGGCTTGAAATATGAACCGTTCACAGGCATGAACAAAGGACAAAGAGTATAAACAAGAACAGAGATCTTTCCAAGGTCCGCAGAGTGAAAGCACCAATGTCTTCCTAACTTTCTAAATGCTAGTCTCAAAATTAAACTTTTTTTTGTCCCAATATAAGTTTTTAACTTCTGTTCAGATGATTCCTTAACTTTTGCATTACAGTGTTCATATTAAGTATTTAAAGTATATATAATTGCAGTAGCAATTGAAATAACAACTTGAGGTTTTGAAGTAAGAGGGTTATACAACATCCATTATTGAATTGAAAATGCCTTAATTTCTCAATTTGAATTGAGGTAGCAAACAGGAAGCAAAATCAAAAAAGTGCCAGATCAGAAATTCTATGAAAATGATTATACTATAAATGCCAAAAAATTCCAGATATGATTGCAAAAAAGTACTTGTATGACATCTTGTTTTTGGTGGTTGAGATTTTGAAGCAAAATAAAGTGCATCCATCCATCATAAAAAGTACTCCACACGGCCCGGGGGTTGATAAGGGCCTTCTGAAGTGAATTGATGTGTTTGTGTAAGAAAAATATCTATATTTAAAACTTTATAAACTGTAATCTCTAGCTTCCGCTAACTGTCGTGTACGCGTTCATGAGAGAGTGGCATTCCAGTGGATGATGTAGGACGTAGACGTAGTGTAAGGTCCGGTTAGAATATGCTAGCCTCGTGAGAACCAAGTTTTGTTTACAGCAAATGAAAACAAGTCTCCTCTTGGCTTATATCGAAATCCTCCGACATTTTTCTTTACAAATCCTTGTTTTGTACTTTTAATTCACCTAAAGGACTTGATTAGTTGGATCAGGTGTGTTTAATTTTGAGTTGAATCTAAACTCTGCAGGGCGAATATGAGCACGATTGCAAATGTAATATTGAATTTATATAAACATTCAAAAAGATATAAATGTTTAAAAAATAAGAAGTTAATATTAAGTGAATTACAATCTAGACACAATTTTAAACACAAGCTTTTGCTATTTTGCCAACAGAAATAGTTCCAAACAAATCCATAGCAGAACTGTTGTGCATTTTTGAGCAACACACATCAGTATTTCGTTACTGAATGAATCAGCTGCTTTGAACAAATCAGTTGAATATATGATTCCTTGACTCACTCATGTGATTTGCCTCATGCACCTAGCCTATTGGCAGTTTTAGTTTCATACTTAAAATAATCAATTTATTTTTCCATCCTATTTCTATATTCAAATTTTTATTTTTAAAACAACAATATTTAATCTTAACAATATTTTTGCATTTGGAATAGTACCAATTCAGATGCAACTTCTGTGCCACCTCTGCAGTACAAAGATGAATTTTGTCGGTAGTAAATTTGTTTGATTGGTAACAGCTATAGTGTCTTATTATTCTAATTTTCTTTATGAATTAAATATAAGTAATTTCTCAGGCAAATGTGAATCTTTCAGATACATTTGAGGAATGCTGGTTTTGTCTTGGTCTTGACTCGGTCTTGCCTTGCCTTGGTCTTGGTCTTGTCTTGATCTGAACCACTCAAAATATTGGTCTTGTCTTGGTGTCAACACACTCTGGTCTTGTTCTCAACTTGGTCTTGGTTGAGGTGGTCTTGAATACAAAGCTATTATACAAGCCCTGTAATCAAAAGTGTGACCTAAACCTTAAATTGCTAATTTGTTTGATCACATTTTTATTGAATCTTGGATAAAAATCTTTTTAGCATTGACTGTGACAGCATTTAGTACAACAAATAAAATACATCATAGTGTCACAGACATTTCTATCTGCTTACAATGCAGAAATTATTTCATTATGCAACATCTGAAGCTGTAGGCAGAATATTGCAGAGTTGACCAAGGGAATTCAGTGCAGGCACTAGCTGTTTTTAATGTTGTTGTTTATCGTTTTTACTCAAGACATTGTTTGCCAAGAGTGCAGTGAGATAACCCAGCATGATAAATTAATGAGCTGGTTCTGTTGCTTTTCTTTCAGAAATTGTCTGACAGCCCTGTCTTTTGTGTGACCAGGTGAACCTAAAAGCTTGCACTGAAAAATCGTTTTCTTAATCAGTATTTCTGTCTTGTTTTCGACAACAAATATCTAAAAGATACATTTACTTGAGAAGCTAAATTGCTTAAACTTTCACATCTTGTAGAAGCACAAACACATTTTGCTTTTCAAGTAAATGTATCTTCGTTCAAGGATGTTTAGCTATTTTTACTAGTAGAAAGCAAGTATATTCTACAGAGCTAAACTTTTCATTTAATTACTTTTTTTAGTTTTACTTCTGTAAAACCCATTTCTCAAATCTCTTCACACATCACTGAAGCTTGAGTTTCTAAGAGCATCATTTGTCTCTTTGGCAATAGCCTGCCTCTCATGTCAGGTCCAATAGACTGACCCATTCACATTCTCTCCAAAAAGACTACAGACATGATAGAGACAGATGTACTAGGACAACTGAAACCACAGGATCAAACGGCTCAATCTAAAAAAGAAGCTTTGCGGTTATCGGTCAAAGAAGCACACACATAGTTTATTACTTTCAATAAATCATCATGACAGATAATCTATTACAGATCTCTAATTTATGCAATTTATATTGATTAATGTAATGAGATTACATGTCTCAATTCAAGGTATTTGGAATTGGCATCACCTGATCATTGCAAGAAAACTATCCATCCAATTACCATTATTGTTTAAAGGGGTGGTTCATTGCGATTTCACTTTTTTAATGTTAGTTAGTGTGTAATGTTGCTGTTGAGCATAAACAATATCTGCAAAGTTATGAAGTTGAAAGTTCAATGCAAACTGAGATATCGTCTTTTAAAATTCTGGCAGTTTAATGCTTACAAAAACGGCTGGTAGGGACTACAATGAGTTACTTCCCGGGTTTGTGACATCACAAACCCAGATAAACCCCGCCCTCGGGAAAAGGCAACAGAGGGGGCGAGTCCATGCCGCTCTGCTTTATAGAAGAGGAAGAGAAAACTAGAGGTGCACGTAAAAATCTGTTCATATATGAATCGCGATTCTGTCTTCTAACGATTCTAATGGATTCACAGGTTTCAAAATCAATGTTCAAAAGCAGCGGTTCTCAATACTGTTCCTCGCGTTCCCCTGCTCTGCACAAGCTCTGCTTCTCTCTCTCTCTCTCTCTCTCTCTCTCATTCAGCTCCACAATGAACTGTTCCAATTATACACTTATTTTCACATAGCTATGAGAAGTAT
>NW_015549577.1:1877136-1890653 GCF_001515605.1 Sinocyclocheilus anshuiensis
AACACAATCAAGCCTAGAAAAAACCCAGTGAACCACCCCTTTAAGTTCTCAAAATTCAACCCATGCTGTATCTTAAAAACATAATTTTTTCCAGGTTTGAGATTGCAACCCTGTGCACAGAATGAACTGTCATAAAAGACTTTGCAGTGTGTCTCACTAAGGGAATTTACCCCTATTAATTGCATACTGTTTGTCTTGTAACTGTTGATAGGGTGTAATGAGAATGGGATGTTAATTAATAAACAATGCCCAATGGTTCACGAGTGGCCAATTAATAGTGCTTAACAAGCATGGTGATGGATGAATAAGAACATGACAGCCCTTTGCTTGGTGTCCAAGGACAGCCAGTGGAGCTCGAGAGGAGGACTACTCATGTTCTATATTATGTACACTGTAATATATCTTGGTAAATTTATGGTAAAAAAAAAAAAGGCAGCTGTGGTTGCTAGAAATTCACCAAAAAAATACAAGGGGCCTGTCCCAATACCCACACTTGCTGTCTTTGCACTTGACCTCTTGTCTACTCATATGATGTATTTCCTGTATTCGCCAAAGTGTTCAAGTGGGCTTGAAGACCGCAAGTCTGTATTTATATTATATAAACACAAGTTTGGATTTAGTGTGCGTTCAGGGCACTGGGCTTTGCCATTTTTCAGACCTGGGACAGTTTTGCGCTCTTACTTGTTTTTGTGTGCACACACACTCAAGTGCCCAAAACCACAGGCCCAGTGTGTTCTAGAAAGCCACATGACAAATCAGAGTTCATTGTAAGTGGGTCTGTCCATAAAAGTCCCATGTAAACGGTGCACAGGGTCATATACACAAAGACAAAACACCATCAGTGTAACACACAACACTTAAATAATGCAATAAACATTAACTAAAGAACAGAAAATGTAACACAAAACATAGTAATGTAATAATACATTACTAATGACAAAAATAAGAAAGAATGTAAATAAAATATAATTATATGTGATGTGTCATGCTGTCAGCCCTGTGTCTCGTGTTTTCCTCACCCACGTGCTCCATGTCCCAGCTTTCCCATGTTGATTGTTTCCAATTTGATTCCAGGTGTGTCTCGTCTTCCCCTGATTAAGATTGACGTGACAGAATACCGGACCAAAACCGAGAGTAAGCGTTTTGTATTTGTTTTTTGAAAAGTCTTTTGTTTTCTTGTTTTTTCTCCCGCGGCCTGCAGAGATCTCCCCTTCTTTGAGTACACCTGGGAATTCTGCGGGCTCGCCGCGGCGACGGCGTTGGATGACGCCACCATCAACTCGCTGTTCTGGATCGGGGCAAATTACTACTGCCCCGTTGACCTCCCAGACACCACAGGACTAAGCTGGAGGAAAGGGATCCTCCAGTGTCTGGAGCGTTTCCAGCCCAGATCCAGAACCAGCCCGCAGTCAAGCCCGCCGGCCGTTCCTCTGTCAAGGCCGCCGACCGCGGCACTCTCAAGCCCGCCGGTCATTCCTCGGTCAAGTCCACCGGCCACACCGTTCACCCTTAACCAAAGGAAGATGAGGAGGAAAAGACTGTTCTCAGCCCTCATCCTAGCCCCTGAGCCCGCGCCAGTGTCGGCTCTAGCCCCTGAGCCAGCTCCAGTGTCGGCTCCAGCCCCTGAGCCACCGGCTCGCAGTTAATCGTTACATCCCTACCGCCATGGCCTCCTGAACTGTCTGCTCCGCCATTGCCCCCTGAGTTCCCTGCTCCGTCATGGCTTCCTAGTCTGCCTGCTCCGCCATGGCCTCCTGAACTGTCTGCTCCGCCATGGTCCCCTGAGTTCCCTGCTCCGCCATGGCTTCCTAGTCTGCCTGCTTCGCCATGGCGCCCTGAACTGCCAAATCCGCCATGGGTCCCGGAATAGGTGGAGCACGTGGGGGAGGAAAACACAAGACACAGGGCTGACATTACTCCCCCCCCTCACCTAAGGCGCGTCCACATGCAACACAACATCCAATGAGGAGGGGGGGGGGGGGGCCCTGAGTTCCCTGCTCCGTCATGGCTTCCTAGTCTGCCTGCTCCGCCATGGCCTCCTGAACTGTCTGCTCCGCCATGGCCCCCTGAGCTCCCTACTCCGCCATGGCCTCCTGAACTCTCTACTCCGCCATGTAGGGATGTAACGATTCACTCAACTCACGATTTGATTTGATTCACGGTTTTGATTTCACGATTCGATTCGATTCACGATTATTATAATTTTTTTTTACAAAATTAGATTTAAGACAAATTATAAATTAAATGTGTCCTTTTATTATTGCTTGGACAAAATGCTGCAGGGGAGTAATGTCAGCCCTGTGTCTCGTGTTTTCCTCCTCCACATGCTCCATGTCCCAGTTTTCCCATGCTGATTGTTTCCAATTTGATTCCATGTGTGTCTCGTCGTCCCCTGATTAAGTTGTATATAAAGTGTGTTCTGCCCCTTGTTTCTCATCCAGTATTGAATGTCATCTTTTCCCGCTACGTGTGAGTATACTCCACGTCTCCTCGTTCCTCGCTCCGTGCTCCCTCACAGTAGCGAACGTGACACATGCAGGGTCTTCTGGGAATTATTTTATAATTTATGTTTTTCACTATAAATGATATGGTAATACATAATGTTTAATTCCAACATAAACATGAATTGTATTTTAATGTAAAATTACTATGATAACCAGATCTCATTAGTTAGTATTTATAGTTCTGCGAATGTAAAGTATAATTCTAGCACATTATTGTATGTTTTTTTTATGAATTAATTAATTGATTTTTTGACACTGTTACATATATCACATATGTTGAGGCTCTCAGAGTATTGAGTTCATATGTTCTTTTAATTAAATTACATTAATTATGTTATGTGCCATTATTTAACACAGTTAACATGTTTACCATAATTTGACACTATAAAAATTCTGGTTGGAACAATTATGACAGCACCCACCCACACACTGATCAATAAAAAATGTAAATGTTAATCTAACACAGACAGTGTGTTTGACTTAAATTTCATACTTGTTTAGGTGTTATGATAATTAAATTATGCCATTGTAACAAAGTTCGTAGTTCGGTAAGAAGGAGGTGAGAACCGGCGAACATTCAAACAAAACTTTAATAATAAAATAAACACAAAATAGCGCGACAGCCCCTCGTGGACGACTGTCGCGCACAAACAGAACCAAAACACAAAATAAAGTCCAGGCCTGGTCCTCTCTCGTTCAACACTGTCGTCACTCCTCCTTTTATCCTTCCGGAGCTCCTTCGTGGGACTCGAGACCGGTGAGTGGCGCAGGTGTCGCGCATTAGCATTTACTCCACCGTCCTCGCTCCGTTCCCACGGCTCTCGGCCCCGCCCCTCTTGTCACAGCCATATCGACAGAGCAAACTTCACTTTTATTAGTCCCATCTTGATTTTATACCATTTAAAAATATTAATTAATTATTAATATTTTTCATTAAACAAAACTATTTAAATGCAATAATCATATGTGATGTCATGAGATGCTGCAAGAGACGTGAGCACAACAGTCAAATCCATCCATGTTTAAAAAAGCAGCGTAATAGAATAAAAACCTGTAAAGACTACTACTGTGTCTGAAATTTTATAGTTGCATCATGGTGACAGGCTGAAAGCTGCTGTTCATTGTTTTTTGTTTTTTTTTACAGAAAATGCATTGTTATAAATAGTATACTGGTGTTAAACATTTTGAATTTGAATTACCTTGACTTTTGAGATTTTTTTAAAGCATTTTCCTTGTATTATTTCTGAACATATGTATAAGACAAGTTTGTACAAGATGTAGTTGTAGTTCATGCTTTTTTTTTGTAAAGATATTTAACAAGTAATTTGTTACATTTTCAAGTTGACTAGTTAAAAATCTTAAAAATCGAGAACCGGTCAAATGTTCATGCATTTTCAAACACAGAAATGTTCCATATGCTGCAGTGGATGAGGTCCATACAGGTTTAGTTGCCTTTGTGTGATACACATTTTTGGAGCACTTGCAGATTTCCTATTATACATCATAAGGGGGCTATATTTTATTCTATAATGACAGAACATGTTGTACAAAACAGCCTCTTTTGGGCCTGGTGATTGAACAATGGCTGAGTGAGTCTTATTCGAGGTGGCAAATCGTATTGATTACTCTCGTCCTTGCATATGCTGATACTGCACACAGTGTCACGGCACCAGATCCCTGGGGTTCTCTAGTGTCTTCCACCATCGGCCGAATGACAGACAGACGGCACCTTAATCCTTACATGAGTCACCGCCAATCTGTGAGAGCAATTTGACATAAAAGGAAGTAGAGTAAAAGAGTAATAGAGTCAAATGAGAAAAAGAGTGAGATATATTTCCCCTATACTCTGTATGACAACCAGTTCTCATTAGTTAACAATTATAGCTCTGTGATCATAAAGTATGGTTCTAGTACACTAAATGTATTTTTACAGTACTGTAGTACAGCAGTATTTTTTAACAGTTTTTTAGACACTGATATGTATCACATAATACTGAGTTCATCATTTAATTTTAATTAAAGTATATGTTATATGCCATCGCATTTAACACAGTTAACACATTTACCTAATTAGACACTATAATAGTATGTAAAGTGTGATTCTAGCACAATATACTATGTTTTATTTATTTAGACATTAATACATACAATAACATATGCTGAGGTTCACAGAATACTGAGTTAATATCATTTAATTAAACTAATGATGTTATATGCCATCACATTTATTTAACACAGTTAACATTTACCTAATTAGACTACACTACAATTGCTCTATTCTATTCTGGTTGGAACAATTATGATTGCACCTACCCACACACAAATCAGTGAATATGTGAAACACGTTAATGCAACATAGTGTATTTAAGTAATATTTTATATGTTACTTGTTTAGGTTTCATGATCGTGTAAATTCTGTCATATCAAGAGAGAAAACAACTTAACTTTTATTAGTCCCATCTGGATTTCGTTTGCCATTAAAAAAATGGTCCCTTTCTTGGTCAAAATTCTTTTTCATAAAAAAAAATAGTTCACCTAAACATGAAAATTTACTGAAAATGTACTCACCCTAAGACCATCCAAGATATAGAGTTTGTTTCTTCATCTAAATAGATTTGGAGAAATTCCAGCTAAAATATGAGTCCTCCATCCATAATATTGCTTTCTCCAGTGAAAAAGTGAAAACAGTCTAAAACAGTTCTAAACAAATATGTAGGTAGATCTTGATGTGAAAGGACAACAGGGGATGGACTTTTTGACTGGAGGAACGTTATGGATTATGGACTCATATTTTTGGCCAAAAGTGACACTTTAAAGTTAAAGCTCCTTAATGGTGGATTTGTTCTTCACTTCAGATGGGATGTTAATTAATGGGATTCATGTGGATTATTGTGATGGTTTTATCAGCATTTTGGACTCTCATTCTGACGGCACCCATTCACTGCAGAGGATCCACTGGTGAGCAAGTGATGCACTGCTATTTTTCTCCAAATCTGTTCAGACAAAGAAACAAACTTATCTTTATCTTGGATGGCCTGAGGGTGAGTACATTTTCAGCAAATTTTCATTTTGGGTGAACTATTCCTTTAACTGATAAATGAGAGTTCAGACGAAGCCCTCCCTTATTTGTACATTTTCTAAAGTTCTTATGCAAAGAGTTTAATTTATGCATTTGGCAGACACATTTATATAAAGCGAATTTCAAAAGATAAACAAAAGTAATTTGTCAAAGAATAAAACAAAACATTGAAGAAAAAAAAGCAATTAGTTTGTTTTAGATGCTGATGATATGTTGATTGTGTGTTTTAGTGTCTATCCAAACATACAAAAACAAATGATGTACACTTTACATTCAAAAATCTACATTCAAAAACAGGGCTCGACATTAAGCCTTGACATGTATATCAGTCATTCACTTGTCAGAGTGAAAAATGACTTGTCCGGGGGAAAAGAGCCGTTTTTTACGTCATCCGCCAGAATGGCGTTCTATTGTGAACGTGCATACAACAGTTAGCGGAAGCTAGAGATTACTGTTTATAATTCTTTTTTTTTTTAAAGATTTTTTTTCTTACAAAGACACATCAATTTGCTACAGGAGGCCTTTATTCACACCCCGGGTTCCGTGTGGGACAATTTCTATGATGTATGGATGTACTTTATTGGACTTTTTTTGGACTATTGAAAAATAACACCCACTCACTGCCATTATAAAGCTTGAATCATTCAGTAACGAAACACTGTTGTGTGTTGCTCTGAGATGTGCGACTGTTCTGCTGTGGCTTTGCTTAGAACTATTTTCATTTGCAAAATGAAGCAAAAACGGTCAATAATGTGTCTAAAATGTAAGTCAGTTAATATCAGCTATTTGTTTATTGAACTAAAATCAATGTCACATTTGCAATCGTTCTGATAGTCGGGAAAACATCACTCTTGGTCGCGTGATGTTGCTTACCTATATCATATATTATATAAAATATTTATCTTTTTTTTTCTACCGGAGCATGTTTGTTTCTTTGTGTGTGCTGTTGCGCCTATAAGTTTTGATTTCTCCGCAAGTCAGACAGGCTGCACGAGCCTCAACTGACGCAACCTTTAATACTGTCAATATATTATCCGTTATCAGTCACCATTTACACTGAAAGTAAAACCAGAATCATTCTCACCAAAATTGTGGTGCTGCCCTGGTTATTGACATTTTAATCATGTTACTTGTCCTGTAAGTAAATTCTCTTTGACTTGCCCCTTCACAAAATCCACTTGGATTGTCAATGTGACAAACGTTTATGTCGAGCCCTGCTACTAATACTAAATGAGATCCCTCTAGGTCTTGAGCTATAGATAAAGAGACACATTATAGACATTTCTTTTTAGCACCAAAAAAGTTTTGTGCCAGTGCATACAATACATGTTTTCACAACACGCTGAATTATCCTTCCCACTCATTTGCTGATCCAGTAACTTTTTTCCACTGACTGACTCTCGTATCATCTGTCTGTAATACTGCCTGACTTATGAGCATACATGGGAGAGACTGCACATTTTCACCTCTGCTTAGTAATAACAAACCAAACCACAGGCACTGTGAATGACTGTGCAAGGGTGAACAAAAGTAAAAAATCTGCTGGATCTGTCTTCTTAACTTTCTTTATCTATTTCTTTTTGTGTTTTTTCACCTTCTCTATCTCTCTTTCTCTCAAATCCAGAAAATCTCTGCCTTCCATCTCACTCCTGGCTGAGAGTCCCTGCTGTGGACTGTGAGAGGAGAGGGATCTTTTTCACAAGTGGTGTCCAGGCTGGCAGTGTAGGACAGTTCTGGACTGAGCCCAGGATCAGCCTTCTGCTGCTGACATACACATACTCACAAAGAGGAGCTTGTCATTTCCAAAGTTTAGTTCCCTTATAAGCAATGCAAAATAAGACTGTGGTGCCAACAAAATGACAACATGGGTAAAATGGCACAGATTATATGAAATCAGTTTGCTCTAAAAGGAACAGTTTGCCTATAATTAAAATGGTCATTATTTACTTATATGTATTGGACTGAAAAACATGATCAGTCACAATTTTATAAGGTAATAAATACTGTGTAACAGCATTGCTGTGATTGGCTGATCATGCTGTCAATGAGATAAAATTATGTTCATAACAGGTACACGGATCACACAGAATGCCTCAGTTGGTGAAAATGTACTTATTACATAGTTAGCAACTCATAAAAACAATATATAAAATATAAATAAGTATATATTTTTTTACACATTTACCTTAATCTATCAACAATAATACAGTAATATATATTTTTGTTTATAAATATACATGCACATAGTCTAAGTTATTAATGTCGGTAGTTTAAGGTAAATTCAAATATTTCCCAAATGACAAACATTAAAATAATAGTTCACCCACAAATGAAAATTTTGCAACACAGATTCTCATCCCTATACTGATAATCAAAATATTAAATGCAGCGATTGGTCACATGTCATTAGACAACCAATGGTGCTAAGGGATACAGCTACGGACGGAAAATAACAATAAATTAAACTGGCTACCTAGATTGTGTTGTATTAACGTCTACACCTACACCTACCCCAACCCTAAACCTAACCTTACAATACTACAAATATAGTAGCTAATTGTTGTTCAGCGTGACAAAAATGATGCAATATTGATGTGTGCATGCCCAGTGGGACAATCTGTCCATAGCTGTATCCCTTCTAGCCCGAACCCAAGAGCAGTGCGTCCAAAGGCGCCATTTTTAAAACTGAACATGACCACTGTCAATCACGATTAATCACATTATTCACATTATTTTGGAATATTTTTAACGAAATAAACAAAAATAAATTAATTATCATATTGTTAACTTCAATAACATTGTTAGTTCTGGTAGGTCACCGGGGTAGTGATGGGAAGTTCGGATCATTTTACTGACTTGGATCTTTGAATCTCGTTCATCAAAATGAACAAATCTTTTTTCAAGTCATTTCGTTCATTTCAACAGAATATAATTAAAATGTTAATAACTAATGTTAACAGCCAAATTCCACAACACATCTACTTACGTGTACAAGAAAATAAATAAGAAAAAAGTTTCAAAGATTGAATAAGAAAAAAAAGTAATGTTTCAGTTTATGCTGTCTGTTATCCTGCATCCCAGTGTGCCTACTTATTGTTATGTTATTACTTATAGTGCCTACTTGCGCCTACGCCCTTGAAGTATGTGTTCTTTTGGTGAAGAAAAAGTACACACTTTTGAGTGTGTAGAAGAAGAGTCTCATGTCTCGAGTCATGAAGTTAGTAATGTCAATGCATGTCAGTGTTCTTAGCATTTTCCAGCTGGCTGTTCATAGTGATACATAAAGTAAATGTTGATCAGCATGGTATGGTTTTGTTTTGGGTTTTAAAGGGTCTCTCATTTCACTCCATCCAGCAATTAATGTGCTGCCAGGGAGTTTTGTCCACAACACAATCATACTGCTAACACTGTCTGACAGAGTTAACAACTCTGACAACACTTGAAACCAGTTAGATTTGACTTTTGATTGTACAGAATATTTTCCCTGTAGATAAGAAAGAAAGAAAGAAAGAAAGAGAAATCTAATTGCATCCATGAAGGGCATGGATAGTTATTTCTAAATGATTGCAGAGTTTCTTTCATTTAAAATGGAATACTTTTGAGAAACTCTAGACATTTTTCCAATAATTCTAGCTAAAATAGTTAGCAATAATTCTGAGTAAAAACTTACTTACATAAGTACAGAATACATTTTGTCAAAAGTATTTGTTGTTGGCCATTAAATTCTGGTTTAAAATTCTATAAGTAAAGCAAGCAGTTTTTTAATTTAAATTGATCATTTTAATGAAGTGATTAAAACATTTAAATGCCTATAAAAATGTGGCCAAGCAGTTATTTTTACATGTACATTTACATTTACATTTTATGGCAGACGCTTTTATCCAAAGCGACTTACAGTTGAGGAATACAACAAGTGATGTATCATAAGATGGCAATAAACAAGTATATCAAGGTTTCAAAATAGTAAAAGCTAGGACAGGAAGGGATAAAGGATAATAAGAGAACAGAAAAAGTGAAGGCATAGATTTTTATTTTTTGAATGAGGAGGCAGTTAGATGTTCACGGAAGAGATGAGTTTTCAGTTGTTTCTTGAAGTTTGTCAGGGATTTGGCCACCCGAATGGAGTGCGGTGAAAGAAAACATCCTAGAGAGTGGTTTTGTGCCTCTCTGCGATGGGACCCAAGCCGTCGCTCATTTACTTACAGCAGCCTTCTGGAGAAGATGTAGACAAGTAGGAGAGAGCAGAGGTAGGAGTGTTGGAAGCCAGTGCAGAGAGATGAGAAGCAATGTGACATGGGCTCTCATTTGGAAAACAAGACGTGCTGCTGCATTTTAAATCATTTGAAGATGTCTGATTGCACATGTTGGAAGTCCAGCCAGAAGAGCATTAGAATAGTCCAGCCTAGAAATGACAAGGGCCTGCTCTGTTAGGAAGGGTCTGATCTTCCTGATGGTGTGTAGTGCTGTTTTTGCAATATGATCTTTAAAGGTCAGCCAATCTGATTAAATGTAATGTTTACATCTTTTTTTTTTTTTGTATTGAATTGAAGAAATAATTGACATATTAATTAATCAAGGTTATATTTTTCTGCACTGTAAATGACTGTAGAGTGTTTGAAATGTTGCCGTTTTTGGGGCAGTGTGAAACTGTCTTTAGTCATCATTGGTTTTGGCATCACTATAGTAACAAGAGCAGGATGGTTGGTCTTCTAAGGAACTTGCAGTCCTACCCAGCAGCTGTCTACCTTCTACTTCTGGTCTGTTACAGACATACATTAGTTCAAATCATTAACTTCAGATGACATTGCAAAGCTAAGCCAAGCCAAGCCACCCTTACCCTAGAATGAACAGTCCTCTAGAAAAATGGCCATTTCATGCCGGTTCTTAGTGGTTAAGCACAGGTTCAATTCAGAGTAAATTGTTTGTACAGTCTACCTTGTTCTAGCCAATATGTGTAGAAATAAGCTCTGTTCTCAGCCATTAGACCCACAGTCCTCTCTTCCAGGAGTCTCCTAATAGTCGGCTGCTTGAGACAGGTGCTCTGCAAATTGCTTCTTCAAAATGATTAACGATTGGAAGTTTACTTGGGCTCTGTGTGTGGGTGTTCTGTTTGGTAGGGTCTAATCTGCTGGCATGGTGATCTATGATGGTGCCATGTCACAGCCATGGTCTTGTTGGCCTCCACATGCTTATATGTGCAGATTAACATATTGATTAAATGTTTAGACAGATTGCAGAAAATTTGGGATGACATACTGGATGGCATAATTCCAAAATGCCAATATATGCCTGAAAACTTGTAAACTGGACCAAGCGATTCATTGATAATATATGACTAAAATGAATGATTCGTTCACAAATTGGACGTAAATAGGACTGAATCACTCGGTTGAATTATGCATTTGGCTGAGCTTCTCAATACAGTAGTGGATATATGGCAGCAATGATGATCGTCAGTCCACCTCCTCACACACTTCCAGCATTTTCTGTTTTCAAAGGCGTTAATAGCAATAGGACAGTCAGATGACAATGACTGGAAGTACCTTTCTACCGGTATTTCTTAGGAACCTCAATGAAGCATATGTGCCATTTAAAGGGAAGTGCTGAAATGATGTGAATCCCCAGAAGTCAAACTGTCAAAATTGTCTGTGGCCTCTAAGGACTTCGATCTGTATTTTGATACAGTGCAAAAATGTAATCTTTGCACCTAAAGCCTAAGTACAGTGTCTGTGGATCATTGACTCCAATTAGAGTGTTACATTCTTTGTCTCTACTCATTGTAGCACATGGTATCCTGTACATGTAGGTTGGAAGTTGCAGAGCTGTGTGTGATGCTTAGCTTGTTTAAAATGTTACTAAAGATCACCCCTGCTGTTCATTTATGCTGAAGGGAAGGAAAAAGGAATTCCTCTAAGAATGTGATTTATTGGAGTCATTACAAAATTGATACATTTGAAATGTAGCACAGACTTGGAAAATATTCCAGGAAACAGATTTTGTGAAAAGATGATATTAAAGAAAAATTGGATACAAATGTAACAGCGTTATGTACAACATTATCTCCATTTTGGCAGGAATATGTTTAGAAAAAACTATGTATGTTATTTCTAGTGCTAAAAAAGGTGTTGAAGAGGTGTTTGTATTTTTTTGTGAGTTTTTATTCTTGTAAAATTTTATTATTGTTATTGCTTGTGCACAAAATACAAAACATTATAACATAGATATTTTTTTCTTTTTATTACATTTTTAATTTTAATATATAGCTGTTCCACAGAGATCTATATTTCTTCCATATTAATATAGGGCTTTGAAATAATTCCTTATTAACCTTGCAATGTGTTGAAGTCTTATTACATTCTTTGAACTTACCATAGAGTTTCACAGCTTTTGTTATCCTTAAAATGCCTTTCTTCTTTCATAATCCTTTTCTTGCACCGTGACCTGAAGTTTGACATCATATCAAGTCTGACATTTTTCCTAGCCTTTTCTGGCCTTATTTTGAACATGTTTGTGTCAAGCCATTCAGATGTCAGCTGTACCTCAGTTCCATTCTGGGAGCTGGTTGTTTTACTTCATTAACATAACCACAGCTCGTCATTCAGACCAAAGGAGCCTGCAGCATTTTTTACGTCATTGAATAGAGAACGTCAAACACTTTCCTTGCTAAGGATTATGGGTTCAGTTATTGACATTTATTACTAAAGCCTGTCATGGCTGCTTGCATTGTGATTAGGGATGAAGTTCCACAATAATTTCCACTGTTCTAATTCATTTTATTCTATTCTAAGAGGGATTTTTGTTGCAGGGCATCTGTGTAGTACAGCTCTGGTGTTTTCAAGCCATTGCTAGTCTTGCCTTAAAGCCAAAGTGTTCCACTAGTGGCACCAAATATAAATTGCAAAAATGTTTTCAAACAGGTTTCCCCAAACACACCCCCATCTGCCATTAGTCAGACCATTGGATAGATATAAGACATTAAGACTTTAGAATTGGTGTGTACATTGGTAAATGTTTTTTGTTATTTATTCATATTCTTATTTGAAGTGTAAATTGAAATGGACTTTTCACATGCAGTTCCCCAATGACTCAATTTACTCTTTGGCGTGACACTGTGCAATTTCGAAATCATACTTCTATGGTCCTATGTCATAGATGCTTTCTTCTCGTTTGATAGCAGATATCCTCAAATATAATTGAGAGTGAAAGTGTAAGTGAAAGTGATGTGACGTGTAGCCAATACAGTGTCCCATACTCGGAATTTGTGCTCTACATTTAACCCATCCAAATGCACACACACAGCAGTGAGTAGGGAACACACACCCGGAGCAGTGGGCAGCCATTTTTGCTGTGGTGCCTGGGAAGCAGTTGGGTGTTTGGTGCCTTGCTCAAGGGTCTCACCTCAGTCGTGGTATTGAGGGTGGAAGAGAGAGCTGTTCATTCACTCCCCCCACTTACAATCCCTGCCGGTACCGGTAATTAGGAGTAGTTTTAGCTCGCTCTCATTTCTCCTAGCCTAGAGGACATTTTCAAGTAAAAAGTGGCACAGCTTACCCCCATCTTCTCATATAGAATTTATGACTAACCCTTCCATGAAATATGAATTCTTCTTTACATTTTTGCCCACATCTTTTAGAGAGCATTTTTTTGACCTCTACTCCATTGCAAATCTTTCAGCACACGTCCTTTTATATAGGGGATGTGTTGTCTAATTTTGAAGGGCATAGCAAATTGCATTGGTTGTAGAGGACTAAGTCAGAGATTTCTCCTTTTTGTAGCAACACATTGGCCAAGCACTTGCTGTCTCTGTATTACCATGGACCTATGTCATCCAGCACACCAAAAATGTAATCATAAACTTTTATTGTTTTTCATTGGAACAATAGAATGTGTGTCTGGAGGAAACCTTGACAGCTGTCAGGTGTTTTTTTTTTTTT
>NW_015549577.1:1891031-1892823 GCF_001515605.1 Sinocyclocheilus anshuiensis
TATATATTTTATTTATTTATTTATTTTTTTTAAGGTTAGTCTTTTTTAAAGGTTAGTCTTAATTTTGTCTGTTCTACCATTCAAAGCACTTTGCGGTCTGGTTCATGCCCTTGCTGTACATCTGAAAGCTGGAGTCTGTAGCCTGTATAACATTTGCTTTTAAGCGGTTGGCCGCCCACTGGAAAAGCATTTTCAGAATATCAGAATATATAACAGGAGAGCATCCTCTGACTAACTTACCTGACTGCTCTTGACCTATCACATATGAGATATATGGCTTAGTTTTGAGTTCAACTGTCCTCAAATTATTCTTCCAACTGCAGGCCAAAGCAACTGAAGTTCAGTAACTGGTGAATATCCTGTTGTCAGAGAGACTTTTTTGGGTGCCAAATTGCAAGAATAGATAAAAAAAGGTAGCACTATAAATCAATTAATTTTAATTCAAAGTGATTCCATGATGTGACCATTAATTAACCCATTTAATCATTGCATTGTTGTGTTAAATGAATAGTTCACCCAAAAGTGAAAATTCTATCATAAAGACCTTTCCACACTGAGCATGATGTAAAAAAGCGAGGCGAATCACCGACGAACGGTGCTTTCACACCCAACGTGAAATGATTGTTTGCCTTCTGCTAATTCACGCCTGCACACTAGGTGGCGCCGACCGATTTTTCCTCAGATATGTATCTCGTAAATGGATTTAACATCGTCCGCTGCTCAATATACAGCATTAAATTAAGATAAACAAAGTTTGGTTCTATACCAGAAACACAAACTATCTATAATGCTTACAAGAATAGGCTACATCCTAAAATATAATTAGAAGTACAATTAGCATCAAGCTACACTTGAAAATGTATGTAATTATTAATGTATTTGTTTACCCACTTTAAACCATCATTGAGTGCTTGTAATAACTTCCACTTGTGATCTATAGTTGATTTTGATTAATAAGCAGACACATGCACTCTTTGTATGTTTAATAACGCTACACTGCTAAACACATACAGAAAATATATCGTCATAATCATATGTCTATTTGCTTTCATATTTCATGTGTAGAAAAAGAGTTAACGCGCTCTGACTCATAACACTCGCGCACGTGGAAGAAAACTGACAGTGCTCTACAGATCACATAATTCAGTGGACAATTAATAGAAGTGTTATTCTGTATAAAGAACATGTGAGAATAAATCTGTTCTCAAATACCAACGATAATAAGAACGCCTCCGGTTACTGTCGTAACCTCGGTTCCCTGAGAGACGCGAACGAGACATGGCGTTAACGCCTTGGGGACTCCCTTCCTTCCTAACCTACCTGAAATCTTATTGCACAACGCCAGTGAAATTGCAACTCTCACTGGCCAATGCCAGCCAAGACAGTGAATAGGGGCGGGGCCCCCACCACTATATAATGCGCCGTATTGGTGGAATAAGCTCAGAATCTTCCGACTGAACCAACAGCACTGCAGACCTGAGCAGTGAACACGGCAGCCTACGCCATGTCTCGTTCCTGTCTCTCAGGGAACCGAGGTTACGACAGTAACCGGAGACGTTCCCTCTCGATAACGGTCTCTCGACATGGCATTAACGCCTTGGGGACTGTATAGAACAACGCCGTGGAAGCAGCGAAGTAAAAAGGCTCAGCCTTGGCGGAGCTAACATGAACAGAAGAATCAGAATCAGAATGAGCTTTATAGCCAGGTATGTTTATACATTCGAGGAATTTGTTTTCGTGACAGAAGCTTCCACAGTGTAACAGAATGACAGTGACAGAACAAAAAAAAAAA
>NW_015549577.1:1892995-1893268 GCF_001515605.1 Sinocyclocheilus anshuiensis
TCCCATGTTGACTGCATCGTCCACAGACCTGTTTGCTCTGTAGGCAAACTGAAGAGGATCCAGCAAGGGTCCAATAATGTCCTTCAGGTGGGCCAGCACCAGTTTTTCAAAAGACTTCATGACAACAGACGTTAGAGCCACAGACCTGTAGTCATTAAGTACTGGAATTTTGGATTGCTTTGGGATGGGGATTAGTGCTGTGTTCAAAATATCGATACGACGATGTATCTGTAGATAACTTGACTACTTAAATTTGTAAGGGAATTAATTATT
>NW_015549578.1:0-367 GCF_001515605.1 Sinocyclocheilus anshuiensis
AATAATGTTCTTTTTAGCAGCATCATATGACCCCTTTAAAGGAACGTTTTTGAGCTCTGCTTACAGCATCTGATTCAAAATGTTGATTATTACAGGAAATAATTTTGGCACATCCATACCGAACTATGAAACTAGTATGATAGTGTTTACTGACCTTGTTTGTGCAAAGACTGAATTTTTAAGTCCGAAAAAGTTTATGCACTTGTACAGCTCAAATCAAAATCTTTTCTACTGATTAATTTTAGTGCTTTAATAATAAGCTTTGCATTTCTGCTTTTTTTTTTGCCTTACTGACCTTTTCATTTATATACAGTGGGTACGGAAAGTATTCAGACCCCCTTAAATTTTTCACTCTTTGTTATATTGC
>NW_015549578.1:2482-65944 GCF_001515605.1 Sinocyclocheilus anshuiensis
TTAGCAAATGGCTGCAATATAACAAAGAGTGAAAAATTTAAGGGGGTCTGAATACTTTCCGTACCCACTGTATATTTTTATTATTATTTAAAAAAATTATTCATTTGTTTACATTTTTTTGTGTTGATGTGTTCAATTATGTTAATCATCTTTTACACATACACAGATTTTAGATTTTTTTTGAGTAATGAGTTTTATGGTTTTCCTTTTCTTTTTATCATAAAATAACGTATGATATCTCTCTGCAACAGGACAACATGGTTCCGAGGTATAAGTGTCACCTTTGTGACAAGACCTTCTCTTGGTGTTACACTCTCACCCTCCACCTTCGAAAGAAGCATCAACTCAAATGGCCATCTGGACACTCCCGTTTTAGGTATGCAATTAATAGTATCTTAAAGTGTATTTAGTTGCTTCTGAGCTAATCATTTGCCTTTGTGTACTACAAAATTGCCTATTGAACAGGTACAAGAAGGATGAGGATGGGTATCTGCGGCTCAACATGGTGCGTTTTGAGACTGTAGAGGTTACGGAAGAGTTGATTAAAAACATGGCTGAAAAACGCACCCCTCGCAAGGTCTCTGGTTCAACCAGTCACTCCAAGGAGCCCATGCTGCATCCCGATAGCGGCAATAGCACTCCCCAGCACTCTTCCTTACCCTCCTCTCCTTCCTCATCTTCCTCAACCTCAGAGCTTCTGGAGGGTACTGACAGCAGTGAATTAAAAGGTGATGAAACATCTGTGTATTGTGTGTTGAACACTGTGACTGAGGTCAGTGGGGATCCAGAGGAAGCGGCCCAGCCCGGTGGGCCATCAGGGGCTGTTAGAGCTCTGGCTGCAGTGGCTAGAGGTCTAGGAATGGATGTGGTATAATCTCATACCTATCAAATGCAGTTTCATCAGAGATAACCTGTGTGAGAATACACAACCTGTTTAACCTCAATAGATTAAACATTTTCCATTAGATCAATGTTTTTATAAACTAAAATGCAAAGTTTAGAGGATGATGTATGGCATCGTCTTTTATTTTAGCATTTTGCTAGTGTTTTATTTTAGGTTTTTACATGATCTCAGGTGTCTTAATACATTTGAAAAATTTTTTTTCTGAAAAACATTAGCACTCTGCAAGTTTTTATTTTTTTATTATTTTACAAAAATTTTACCTTTTATATTTCTAGCTCTGTGTTTTAAAAATGTGACTTTTGCTTTTATTTTTATAATTACCAGGAACAATAGGATGAGTTTTTGAGCGTAAATAGCTATCATCCAATTAATTTGTGTTGATATTTATTTAATATTTTGTGTATTGTGCTGTATTATTGTTCCATTGTTTCCTTGCTATAGTTGTAAATAGTTGTGTATTATTTAAAGTCCTTTAGTTTCAAATATATTGTTAACATTCAAAAAGAACAAGTAAAGTCATTTTTTCTCAGAAGTCATTTTAATATTTTTGTTTTTGGACGAAAAAAAATCATTTCCACCACTGTACATTTCATGACTACACATTGTTTCACATGAAGTGCTTGATATACACGAGTCCATCAGATTCTGATGAAGTCCAGTTCACCGAGTCTCAGTGTGGGTGCGAAACCGGTCTGTCTGTGAGAGGGGTCATCCGTCTCGGAGACCCTGGATGTGCTGCCAGCATTGGGAAAAGTGGGTGTGGTTGGGCGTGTACGTAAGCAGCAGGTAGAGTCCTACTGAGCGAGCTGTAATGTGGGAGCCCTGTGCAGGGGTAAGCTGCCGTGAGGAGTCCTGGAGGCGGTAAGTGAGGATCCAGTGCAGTATGATGCAAAGTCAGTAGGCGGCTACGCTCGCTCTCTTCTCTCAGGAAGGCCAGGCGTTGCCGTTCCTCCATTTGACTCCTTTGCTCCAGGACCATGGACTGCAGAAATGGCTCTCGTAGGTAAGCAGGGTGTCCCATCATGGCACGTTGCAGGGGGTCGGTTCTTATTAAGAGGTCCTTGCCCAAGGAGTCCCTACGAGGAAGATCTAAACCCCGGTAAACATTCCGCATAGACTCCCAGTGTTGAGGCGAGTAAGGCAGCCTTTCGGCACCAGGTAATGGACCCATTCCCAGAAAAGGTGACACCAGCCTAGTTCTGTCAAGACCAGGGTGGCCAGCTGGGATTCCTATTGGCAAAGGAAGAGTTGAAAGAGGTGAAGGGTTAATAGCAGGGGCTCTGGGATCCTGCCATGTTTTTTCTGAAACTTTATGGTGTGTTGTAACCTCATGGTCCTGGTCGTCTCTCTTCTCCTCCTTCACTCTCACCTTGCTGCTTTTGGCATGGGGTTCATACTCGACTCTAATCTTCTTCTCAGCTGGCTCCCAGGGTTGGCTATCACTGTTTGGCCGTTTGAGATCCTCTCTCTGCTGCTTGGGTGATGAACTCTCCTTTCCTGCTGGCTTGTCATCAGTGGGCTGCTGCTCGCTTTTCACATCCTTTTCTCTTTTGTCACTTTGGATCTCTTTGTGTTTTTGCTCCTCAGTTGCTCGAGTTTGTTGTGGAAGCTCTTGGACTTGTCTTTTCTCTCTTGCCTGGTCCTCTTCCTTGGGCTCATTTGGAGAGGAACTTTTCAAGGACTCTGTTGGTTGTTTGTTGTCCAGTGCACTATTTCTGATGGGGGACAAATGCCGTCCATTTGATTTCTCTTTTGGTTCCCTGCAATGATTGAAATAAAACTATCTATTTGAACTCTTGATCAGGAGGTCAACTCCAAGAATTCTTGATCAGGTAGGTTACCTAGGACCAGGGGTCTCCAGTCCTGCTCATGGAAGCTAATGTCCTGTGGAGTTTTATCTCCAACCTGCCCCAAACTGACCTGCCTAGAGGTTCCTTAAGTAATCCTGAAGACCTTAATTAGCTGGTTTAGGTGTTTAATTAGGATTTAAGCCAAACTCTGCAGGACAGTGGCCCTCCAGGAGCAGGATTGGACACCCCTGGCTTAGGCAGTTAGCCCCTGCTAAACTGTTATGTGGGCAAATAAATAAATAATTGCAGAAAGTAATTCGTTAGCATTTCCAACTGTTCAATAATAGTTGCTCGGCTAGTGCAGGACTCCTTGGAAGTGGAAGTACCCAATTTGAAAATCTTTCCAGAACTAAGTGCTCATGAAGCAAATATGGCAGCAACCTGGTCACAGACTTTTGGGGATGCACATGCTGACTGAGCAACTGTCATTGAGGTGAAGGGAAATGTTAATGTATCACGTTCTGCTTGTACCTTCTTGCTCTTGACAGACTAGCAAAATAGCTGGTATGTACCTTTCCTTGTCATCTTTGTTCTCTAGGGAATCTCTCTTATTTGCTGCTCTGTCCGATATGGAGGGAGCTCTCTCGGTTTCAGAAGGCCTTGAACACAGAGAGGGCGTCGGGAAGGATGAGGGCGTCTGGTGCAGTCTGTTCCAGGGCTCTAGTGGTCCACTTGAAGTTGGCACCGTTTTACCATCTTTAGTCCCATGTGCTGCATTTGGTGCTGTGAATGTAATTATCGTCAGTCAGAGGAAGATTACATTTTTTTAACCTACAGTAGAAGCAGATCCTTTCATGACAGGATAAATGATGTCCTTACTTAGTGATGTGTTTCCTAGTCCTCCAAAGGCAGATGAACTCAGTGTACTTAGGCCTCCAAAGGTGAGTGGCTTATTAAGAGCCTCTACACAACAACAAGGAATACGTGAGTTTAGATTTTGGGCAATAATGTGGATCTAATATGAACTGAATTCTGAA
The DNA here is from genome assembly GCF_001515605.1 of Sinocyclocheilus anshuiensis. NCBI lineage: Eukaryota > Metazoa > Chordata > Actinopteri > Cypriniformes > Cyprinidae > Sinocyclocheilus > Sinocyclocheilus anshuiensis. Next base: position 6,214 of record NW_015549578.1, read on the forward strand.
GTCAGATTTAATCTTACCATGATGGGGGACTACACTGTGGAGATTGTTTGGGGTGTGCGGTAAGGATCCATAGGTCGAAACTGAAGGGTGTGTGGGACCTAACAAGACATGCAGATACTGGTGAGCACAGTCCTGTTTCTGTCAGACTTCCTCTTATAAAGCTTATAAAATTGATGTTTTATATAATCAGAGGACACTGCTCACTGATATCATGGGCATTCATTAATGTTGACACTGACAGTAGTACCTAACCCTAACCCAGTCCTGTTCCTGGAGGACCAGCGTCCTGCAGAATATAGCTCCAACCTGCCCTAAAATACCTGGAAGTAATCCTTCAAGTAATCCTGAAGTCTTTGATTAGCTAGTTCAGATGTTTAATTATGGCTGGAGCTGAACTCTGTAGGACATTGGCCCTCTAGCAGGAGGTCTGGACTACCTTAAAATCAAGGGAAAGGAGCAGGTTGATAAGAATATACGGTTATGGCTTAACACTAGGTATAATCTAATTGGTTGATGGGATGTTGTTCTAGGACCAACAACTTGGTGATCCAGGAACATCCTATTTGGCTAAATTACAGTCACTAGTGTGGATTTGATCCATGCTGTAATTCCTACCTGCATTAGAGAGTATGGTGGAGGGGCGGGGTAAATCATGTGGCTGCAATCCCATGAAGCTTGAGCCAGGCGATCGGTTCAGAAACTCAGGCTTAAACCCAAAGTCTAATTTATGTGGCTCAATCTGCATCTGCTTCTGTAACCCCAGAAATAGAAAATGGTTACAGATAACTTGTCCAAAACTAGATATATTTCACATCTTGAAAAAGAACAATCATTTATTTTGCTCTTACCTTAATTTTTTGCTGATGATGGTAAAGTTGCCATGCAATGTGGACATGCATTGCACACCACTTCCCAGGTTTCTGAGGAAAATGTAAAAAATAATGAATGATGGGTAAAGAATTGAGTTTCTGATTTACAAGTTTAATAAAAAGGAGTTGAATAATCACATGCAAATCTTACCTTTGGTTTAGTACACATGGGGTCAAGAAGCTAAAAAAAAAAAAGACAAAAATACGTTACATTATCCTTCTTATATTTCTTCAATGATAGACAGAACAGCTGTAAATATTTCTTAGACCTGTATGGCTCAGATTTTGACCCATTAGAGAAAAGCCTTGCAACTGACGCTAAATTGAAACTTACTCTAGAGTCCTTCTGTAAAAGTTGGTGTGCCACTGATCCTGGTCTTGACACCACGTCTAGTGGGTTGGAAGCCTGCAAATACAAAATTTGTGAATACTGCATCCATTATTTATTTAAATTATTCTCATGATCACAAATCCATAAGATGCCCTGTTCTTCCTCTTTACACATTCTCTCTTATATACAGTGGTGTGAAAAAGTGTTGGCCCCTTTCCTGGTTTCTTATTTTTTTGCATGTTTGTCACACTTTAATGTTTCAGATCATCAAACAAATTTAAATATTAGTAAAAGATAACAAGTGAACACAACATGCAGTTTTTAAATGAAGGTTTTTATTATTAAGGGAAAACAAAATCCAAAACTACATGGCCCTGTGTGAAAAAGTGTTTGCCCCCTAAACCTAATAACTGGTTGGGCCACCCTTAGCAGCAACAACTGCAATCAAGCGTTTGCGATAACTTGCAATGAGTCTGTTACAGTGCTGTGGAGGAATTTTGGTCCACTCATCTATGCAGAATTGTTGTAATTCAGCCACATTGGAGGGTTTTCGAGCATGAACCGCCTTTTTAAGGTCATGCCACAGCATCTCAATAGGATTCAGGTCAGGACTTTGACTAGGCCACTCCAAAGTCTTCATTTTGTTTTTCTTCAGCCATTCAGAGGTGGACTTGCTGGTGTGTTTTGGATCATTGTCCTGCTGCAGAACCCAAGTTCGCTTCAGCTTGAGGTCACGAACAGATGGCCGGACATTCTCCTTCAGGATTTTTTGGTAAACAGCAGAATTCATGGTTCCATTTATCACAGCAAGTCTTCCAGGTCCTGAAGCAGCAAAACAGCCCCAGACATCACACTACCACCACCATATTTTACTGTTGGTATGATGTTCTTTTTCTGAAATGCAGTGTTACGTTTACCCCAGACGTAATGGGACACACACCTTCCAAAAAGTTAGGGCCATGTAGTTTTGGATTTTGTTTTCCCTTAATAATAAAAACCTTCATTTAAAAACTGCATGTTGTGTTTACTTGTGTTATTTTTGACTAATATTTAAATTTGTTTGATGATATGAAACATTAAAGTGTGACAAACATGCAAAAAAATAAGAAATCAGGAAGGGGGCCAACACTTTTTCACACCACTGTAAGTAATAAGTGTGGCTAGTCCAACCCTTTTCTTATTTTTTCTGCTCTTTCTTTGTGGGAGGTCATCTCAACTCAACTCAGTGTTGTTAAGGCCTTTTAAGAATGCTGCGTTTTGAACAAAGCTAAGAGACAGAGTGGCAGGCAAACCTTGGGCTGAAAAGCTCCCTGGAGAGAGCTGAATGGTCCAGCAGGTGGAACCATAGGAGGTATTCCAGTCATTACTGATGGATAGGACGGGACCAACTGTAGCGAAACAGCGGAAAAATGTCATTAATGTCAGGAAACAAAAGTCTGTTCATGCTGATTTAGGCTGTTTCTGGCCTTTAACGTGAAATCAAAATTGACCCTATTTAAGTAAAGCACATTGTTGAACTCAAGTTTACATCTCAAAGTTCAGTTTTTTTTAAGCTTCTGTCACTGAATAAAAAATTCAAAAGGTAATTGTGACTCACAATTAAAGTTTTGTCTTGTCTTAGAATTGCGAGAAACAAAGTCAGAATTGTGAGATATAAATGCAGAGTTATGAGATATAAACTCGTAATTAAGAGGGAAAAGTCCGAATTGTGAGATATAAACTCAGAATTCTGACTTTTTTCTTGAAATTCTGAATTTACAGCTTGCAATTCGGACAGTTTTTCCTCACAATTTTTAGTTTACATCCCACAATTCTTTTTTTTTTTTGCTTCCTCCACAGAATAATAAAATAAAAAAGGTAATTGCAACTCTCAATTCCACCTTTTTTTTCTTGCAATTGCAAGTTCTCAGAATTGCAGAAAAAAAAGGGTCAGAATTGTGAGATACAAAGTCAATTACCTGTTTTTTTTTGTTTGTTTTTTATTCCGTGGCGGAAACAGGATGAATCAGTAAAAGAAACATGCCACTCAAATCACAGGCCATGATGTGTACAAGATATATAACTTACACTGTGTCTATGGAAGGTGTCCACTTTAGCGGGGTATTTGTCAAACTGCAAGAAAAGAGAAAAAGAGATATTTACCTTAACTTAGAATTTCAGCTCAAAACATTGATTATTATGAGTGCTGATTATGAGTATTTGTCCTCACTTGTCTGGCAGGGGTACGCACCAGTGGTGCTGCTGGGTTGGGCATGATGGAATGGGAGAAGGGAGAGAAGGTGTGTTGATGTGTGTGTTGGTGTGTGTGCTGGTGCTGGTGGAACTCTGTGCGCAGGTAGGCCGGGGGAGCTAGAGCGCCTCCTCGATCGACAGTCTGGGAGGCCAGGAACCGAGAGTTTAACTCCTGCCGCAGTAGGTCATGATCTAAAGGGAGCGCGACAGAGCGAATCAGAGCACAGCTAGCAAATATGTGATTTATTTTTTCAGTCCGTTTGGTGCTGCTGTACCTGTGTAGGGAGCTGTTGATGGTGCACTGGGCACTGGCAGAGCACTTCCTGTTAAGAGGGGAGGAGGAGGAGGCAGGGCTGTCGTCGGGGCAAACATGGTGAGGTGCTCTTCTTTACTTGTGCTGATGCACTCCAAGTGCACAAAAGTGACTACAAACAGCTTTTCCCTTCAGGATTCCTTCAGTCTTTCTTGGGTTTTAAATGTCTCCTCCTTGTGGCATGGTGCTCACTGTTTTCTGCTCTCGCATTTGTGGTATTAGCAACATCAGCAAGACCTGCAGGTCAAAAAAATATTGAGTCAACACACGTTATATTAGGCCAGATGATAATTCGAGAATCATCATACCAAACATAGTGATTCAGTCACTTTGAGTACAAGATTACGTTGCTAGCCTTGGCAAAACTCACTGTCATAATGCTACACTCTGTGCCCACTTCAATCTGTGAAGTCATGACAAGTTTTTACCTGTTTTATCATTTAAAATTTGAACATTGTTAGTTTGATTACTTGATGGGTTTAATTGAAGAGTATACTATACATTTACTGGAGCTCACGGTAGGTCTGTAAAAGTTTATAAAAATGAAAAGAAAAAAAATTGAAGCTAAAAGTCCCTTATGAAAAAAAAATTAATGCAATTTTAACTTCTGGTACCCAACTTTTGTGCTCAATTCCTGATTAAAATGAACTCCTCTCTTTCATTTTTTCTTGCTGAATATCCTGTTTCAGTAATAAATATGCCACATTGTAGAAGAAAAATGGGTTACAGTTCACACCGACATTAATAAGCATTCTTGGACTATTACCTCACACATTTATGAGCAATGATTAAACTGCATAAACTAATTGAAGTAATAGTACTAACCAAAAATCTGAAAAATGAACATACAATACCACTCAAAATTTAGGGCCAGTAAGATTTTTTTAATACTTTTTTTCAGTAATGATGCATTAAATTGATCAAAAGTGATACTTTTATAATACTACAAAATATTTGTTTTAAATAAATGCTGTTCTTTTGAACTTTACATTTATCAAAAAATTCTGAAAAAAAAGTAGCAAAACATTTTTCAACAGTGATAAGAAATGTTTCTTGAGCAGCAAATCAGCATATTAGAATGATTTCTGAAGGACACTGAAGACTGGAGTAATGATGCTGAAAATTCAGCTTTACAATCACAAAAATAAAATACTGTTATTTTAAAAACAGTTATTTTAAATTGTAATAATATTTCTCTTTTTACTTTAGTGAGAATTAGAGAATTCACTCAAGAACATTTAAAAAAATCTTACCGCCCCAAAACTTTAGAACAGGAGTGTATTAACAGTGGCACAGCACACACAATGTTGCAGTTATTGTGTCAAAGCAAAGACAACAGTGTAAAATGAGGGAAGCAGATCTTAAAAATAAACAGAGTAGGATATCTCTATTTTTACAGCATTAGCCTTTTCATGACTGCCATACCGTAGATGATGTTTTGGTTTCACCGTGACATTTACTGATCCCTCCCAGGGGGAGCGCTAATAGTGAATGCAAATGTGATGAAGGGGTGAAATCCCTTAGGGATTCGCCCATCTATACAACCTGCAATTACCTCCTTTTGAACAGCACTCATGCACATAAAGCAAAGCAGTAAATCTCTTTTGTGTAGAGCTGTCAATTTGGGCCTTTTCTCCAGTGCTGCTGGATCTATAGTGAAAGGTCTTTTGAGAGCCCCATAATGGATTGCTAGCTTCTCCGAGGGGTTAGACCTCCTTTCGCGAACACCAGGGGTCCACGGAAGAGGGCAACACAAGGAGCAACTTATTTGCCTGAACTGAGCTCCAAATCCCTTGTGATGAACTGTTTGTATTGAACAGGATGACACAGCCACAGGGGTCATTCAAACGCTGGGAACAGTAAATGTGTGTGGAGAAACGGACTAAACATGAATCCCAAAAAGTTTAAAAGTGCTTGCAGAATGCAATACTTCATAAACTTCCAGATCCGTAATGAGATGAATGCTGGCGGAGACCATAAGTCTCCAGAGAGGAGAACAGACTAGTCGGTAATGAGTGCTACAGGCCACATGGCACAACTCAATAGCTGGACTGGCTACAGACTAATTGAGTAAAGCTAAATAATAAGCACAGAGAGTCCTTAATAGACCCTTGGGTCATAATGGTGCTGGTGTTTAAATCTATTTTGCATCCCGTTTAATCAAAAGAACAGCGTGTGCTGATGTTCCCTACCATCAGACGACGCAATAGCGAAGAAATGAAAATGTTTGGCTCGTGCTTTTAAGACTGGTTTCGCTTAAACTGCTTGTTTTCAATTAGTGTCATGGCACGGTAATGCTCTATTTTGATGCAGGTCAGGAATTAAGCTAAGCCTCTTTTTGGAGCTGTCAGGCCACCAGCGCATTTGTCTTCCTGTGTCAGTTGGCAGATCCCTTCCCCGAGCCATTTTTGTCATTCATCAAGCCCATTACTGGCCTAACCCTTCCAGGCATGCAGAAACGAATGGTCTAATCCCTTCATTCTCACAAAAACAAGATTAGCTGGAGGTTAAACACTCGTGTTCTTTACATTTTGTCCTTGACAGGGTGCCAGGGGAAAGCTCTTAATCTCGTGAAGGAGCAGTTGGAAGGAGCTTTGTGTGCATACAAAAGTAGACAAGTGCGGCTCAGGCGGAGCGCAGGTAAGCCCTCCTAAAAACTCCTCATAATCTTCGAAGCATGCGCGTGTTTACCGTAGCCGTCCCGCTGCGGTTTGCACTCGCAGATGGTGGGAGACGTCTCATAAATCATCCGGTGGCATCGAGGGCCACGTGCGTTATTGCTAGGGCACAGTTGGCAAATGACTCAAACTGAGAAACAGTTGTTCTTGTGTGCTGACAGGTTTCCACATGGTTTTTAGCCCGCTGTGAACGAAGCCCACTCAGCAAAGGTGCATCTGTTCGGCTGCACCTCTTTGACACTTCAACAATCTCGACAAGAAGAAACCACTATGTGGTTGGATTTCATCTGTGTTGGTTTGTATCGTTGACGTGTGCTAAGACAAACACTCAAACTTCTATATTCAGGATTAGTCATCAACTGAAAACAGCTAAAAAAGCTCCTACCTCTAGGTTTCTGCACTCTAATAGGTCCACACCCCAGAATCGTGTAGGAATCCACTAGAAATGTGTCGTTGCAGTCGGTCCAGGCTGTAATCTGGCAGGTTTAGAGAGTTGTCTCTGGTGCAGCGTTCAGCAGGCGTTCAACAGCTCTTGAATAACACACGGGAACAGTATCTCTCTGTATTCTCAACTTGCCAGTCTGTCTGCAGGATCACAGTCTGTGGTGTTGGGTATCACACAGACTAAGCGAACACTTCCTTTATGGCGGTGCTCTCTCTCTCTCTCTTTCTCTCTCTCTTGTTTCCAGTTAATACATCAAAGCAGAAGAGATTTTCATGCTTACTCTGATTTTTATGGATCAAATCAGTAATACGGCTGATTTTTGGCTATGAAAGTGGGATTCTACACAGTTTTTTTTTTTGTTACAGTATTTTTATTTAACAAAAAAAGGCAAGAAATAAACACTACTTGGCAGCAGTTCACCAAATGCCAATGACGTGTTTTCTGTGCTTTTTATAGGAAAAATTAGATCTCTGTAATGTCTCAATGGTTTCTTCTATAGCAAAACAGGTGCACATAGAGGTTTAGGTTTTGCTTTTCACATTTTTCTTCTTAGAAAAGACTTCAATAATCTCACATGTGCTTCATGAGTTTCAGAAGAGATCTCAACGATGTCTCAACAACAGTTCTTCTATTTGCCAGATACCAAAGATTAAACACCATTTTTTGTTTAAACTTTTCTCATCAAAATTTTCACATTTTTCTGAGCTAGGGAATATATATATATATTGACAGAAATGACAGAGTAAACTCTTTTGCAGTTTATTTCTCTTTTGCATTTTATTTTAATTTTTAAATAAACATCTAAGAAACGGTTTATAATTAAATGGAATGTAACTGAGATGTTCATTACATCTCATGACCTATAAAAGTGTATTTCCTCTGGGATGAATGGAACTGGTAACACTTTATTTTAAGGACCAATTCTCACTATATTAGCTAGCTGCTTATTAGCATGCATATTACCAGCATACTGGCTGTTTGTTAGTACTTAAAAAGCACATATGAATGCCTAATTCTATAAGACCATATTTTAGATCCCTTAATCCTACCCCACCTAAACTTAACATCTGCCTTACTAACTATTAATGAGCAGCAAATTAGGAGCGTATTGAGGGAAAACTCTTAATTATTAGTGAATATGTGTTCCCTATTCTAAAGTGTTACCATGGAATTATGTATAATAATCTCATCTTTTCAGAAAATATTTCCACCGCCTCCTGCATTTCTCTTAAAGCTGCTTTGACACAATCTGTATTGTTAAAAGCGCTATATAAATAAAGGTGACTTGACTCTTCAGTTTTAAAGCTTTATATCCAAATAGCTTGTACAAAAGTGCAATTCCTCCTCCAAAACCTCATTTCATCAGCCATATACAGCATATGACAGAATCAAGCCATATTTGAGCAAGTCATCTCTTGTTATTAACGTAATCCCTTCACAAAAGATGATGAGAAAGGCCAGTTCAGGACACAGGCTAAGGATGTATAAATTGCTGTGAGCAAAACGACTGCGTTCTCCCACAGTCAGTACAATAGGAGGTGGTGCTCGGCGTAGACCTGTTTCATTATTCAGCACTCAGGTTTCGTTCAGTCTGGTATTAGTGATGGGGATGTAGGCCAGCCATGCACACAATGTCTCCAGATGCCTGTGTTGTACCTCCCGCTTCTGAGAAACCGAGCCCATGGAGCGCCAGTTAAACAATCAGCGGCGTGGAGGACGGTAGAGACTCGGTTCTTCAGCTAAATAACAGACTCGTAAAGCTACTTCACTGATGATAAAAGGCTCGTTGTGAGTCTTATCACAGTGGTCAGTCACGGCTGTAACCTGTGAGAGCTGGGGGCAAAGTGAACGCTAAAGTTGGATAGTGTTTATTTGAGTTGTGCTGAAAGCTCCAAACAGTCAGCTGTCTTTGCTGATCTCTCAACAGCGCCGATCTCGGCTATACACTATCCCCCGATGCTTGGGCCCGTCCCGGCTCGGGTTACCCTGCGAACAATGCCAACTCTGTTCTGATTGCCTATCTCACAGACTTCGTTGTACTAACATGTATACCTATGTCTGCAACGGACGGGATGAACAGATTATACTATGGCCTTGAATAGTTTAATTTCTTCTTTGAAAGTGATCATGCCTGTGAAATGCATTCTGGGCCCTGTATACCATATAATCTTAACACAGCCTTAACAAGCATCGCCGGAACGTGAAAAACCCGCTATCCAGGCCAGTCACTGCACATCGGCCAAAATCGTGGGCTGAAGCAAAGACAGCTCTGTGAATAGCAGTTCAGTTATTCCTGGCAGAAACATGTTACGGCTGTGAGTGCTGAGGGAAGCTGTCAACTTTTGACAGCCGAGTGTTGGGCGAGCAGATTACTCAGCTCCTCAGTGATTCTGCTCATATTAGCATTTACAACACACAACCATAACAACAGAAGGTCAAACATAGTCGAGTACATATGGGTGATTCTTCAGTGAGGGAAATGATAATATTAAAGACAAAAAAAAAAAAGCTTTAAAAATCTAGAATATTAGAATTGCTTTAAACGTTTTGTTTTTTAATTTACACTATTGTTCAGAAGTTTGGGGTCAATGAGATTTTGTAATGTTTTTGAAAAAAGCCTCTTTTGCTCAACAATGCTGCAGTAATTTGATCAAAAATACAGTAAATATTGTGAAATATTATTACAATAATATTACTCTTATTATAGCAGTTATTACTTTATTCATTGTCACACTATCCTTCAGAAATCATTTTAATATCCTGATTTGGTGCTCAAGAAACTTTTATTATCAGTGTTGAAAACAGTGGTACTTCTTTTTTCAGTAATCTTCAATGAATAGATATTTCAAAAGAACAGATCTATTTGAAGATCATAAATGGCATTCATTTGTCAATAATGTATGAATAATTTGTCAATAAAATGTCATAAATTTGTCAAAATGTCAATAATACTTTTTAATTATTTTTAATAAGTATCATTATCAAATTGTTTAATATACAAGTAATTTAATTTAAAAACATTTTATTTTATTTTTTATTGTTTTAAGTTAATCAACTGCTAGTTAACTTCTTGTTTTTGCATTTCCACTGATTTTTTTTAACATTTATGGCAAAAACTGAACGGCATTGCCTTCATGTTTCATTACCACAAAATTGATCATGCACAATAAAAATTCACATCACGCATTATACCAAATTCCAGATGATAAATGGTTTCATGTTTTTCACTGACCCTAACTAAAGATTCACCCATATTCAGACTATAAATGTCATCAGAACTGTATTGTTGCTTCTAAAAATACACACATTCAAAGGATTAGAAATATGATGTGTGTCATTCGAAGAAGTAATGTCTAATTCAAAACTCAATTTGGAGAAGCATTTGGCAGAACGCTGAGAAATAAAACAGACCCTGAAAGCTGTCTAATCCCCCTATGATTGAGACAAGCATCCTTTAACTCAATTGCATTAAGATGGCTTAAGGTTTAATAGGCTTCTCAAAGCATTGCTGCACTTTGTGTTCACATCCTTCTGTTATCTTAGACAGCCAATCATAGTGCAGATTTAGCTGAATAAAAGTCTAAAAATCCATTCATTTAAAAGCAGTGCTAAAACACAAAGCCTTATTGCACATGAGGAGGTCTGTAGTGTACACAGCAGCAGTTTGACCCATCGGTCCAGTGAAACTCCAGCCCAGAGCTGGTGGCCAAACCCTGGCCCCTGCTGAAAAATGTGCTAGACAGGAGCCTCCAGAGCAGCCGCACTGACTTAAAGAAATAAATTCCATTAACTACTGCTGGGGCCTGTATGAAAGTAATCTGGTTAAGTTCTTAAGTGCCTCTGATTTGATTTCAGCACTCTTAAGAAGCAAAAACTGCATGAAGTAAATGGTGATGAGTGACATTTGTGGTTTTCATGAATGCTTCATGACTTAAATGTGTAAGTGTGCCAATAAAAATAAATGCATGACAGAGAATGTCTTGTTAAAAAAAATCAGCAAGGCTAAAGTGTTTTTGGGCAGGCTGGCTGGCTGTGGAGTGATTGACAATCTATCCAATTAAGGGAACGATTACCTGCACGTACTTGGCCTGAATGCACCCACCTCCTAAGTTATCAAGAGGCTAATTGGCTCTAAGGGTATTGCGTTTTACATCCTTGTACTCAATCCAGAGGATTTCTCATCATGCCATCTGCCTAATGCAAGTATAACATGTCTTTTATATGTTTTGTTTTGTGATTCATCATATTACAGAACGGAAATATCATGATGCTGTGAACCTTTAAATGTGGAAACATTCTTAGCCTATAAAAACAAAGTAATGAACTGCACCTATCAAATAGCTAAAAATATATAACAAGCTTTAACATCCGGAAGGTTTGTTTATATTTCTTGTGACAAGGTTTATATATGCACCATAAATCACAGCATGTGATCTAACTGAATGCAACAGCAGTTCAGCTGCATAAGTCACTAGATTTATTGCCAATACATAAGAGCTAAACACAATATAAAAGAAGAGTCAAAGTAGACATAAAAATGCCCATTAGAGGTTCTCAGAGGATTCTGCCTCAAGTGATGTGATGACACTATCATTGGTTAATTGAGTCTATCTATCAAACCTATCAATATGTGTTAGATATAATGCCTGCTAATGAATTCTTGTCCAGGGAAGCAAATAAAAACAATACTAAAGGCATATTTAGTAATGGGGATGTTATGAAATGTGACCAAAAATAATGGAATTTGAAGAGGTTTACATACCTTCATTTGAAGGGGGGGATGTCTCTATTTGTCAGAGCAACCTGCAATATTAATAAGTTTCAGTCAAAATTCTGCATTAGCCAACACACAATGTTAACCACAAGAGGACACCGTTTCACCACTGCAAAACCTGACAAGCACTCTTTTAAATCTTTTACTCTTTTAAAGCCCCAATGCTTTCAAAAGAAACACAAAAAATATTTTCCATGCTTCATAACATGAAGCAAACACATGGATAAAATGCAAACACATCAAAAATGTAGAAAAAAGGAAATAAATGATTTTAAAGCGAGTTTCATTTTTTCATAACCACTTGTTCAAGAATTATTGGAGTGAGCTATCCATTTCTTTCTAGGCATGTCTCATTTTCTCTGTAATATCTAAATGCACAGCAAGAACAACCAACCCAAATTCAAATCTTACATTAGTGAAGACCCTTTCATTTTATTCGATTTTTAGAAGCACTTACCCAAAATGCTAATGATACGATGAAAGGAGGATGATAAACTCTCTGGTCCCTCTCAGTGTCATCCAAAATACGGCCAATTTTTGTTTTCAACTATCCAACGCTTTTCAGAGTTCAGTCACTCCAGTATCAGAAGTGTTAAAAAGTTGCTTCCTTGCATGTATAAACAAAAAAGATAGGTCCCTCCAAAATCTAGGAGCTCTGACAAAGTGTTTGTTTTTACCCTTTGAACATGTCCATCCTGAGCCAATCCTTTCCAGAGACTGAATCAGTATCCAGTAAAATCCTCCAAACACAGTAAATGTGAGGCTTTGAGCTCCTTCACCGCCAACAGATTAAGCGCAAATCCAATCAAAGCAGGTTTGTGATCATGCAGGAGATCCTTTCCAGAGCGTGTCCGGCTGCACTCAGCTCGGCTCAAGAATGCTCCCTCAGTAGCGAACCATGCATTCCTGTGACCCCTCCCTCAGCGGACACTCCCACCGCCTCCCACACATCCCTCCTCAGCCCTGAGAGCGGCACCCTGGCGACAGAACAATTACAACACTCTCCTCCTCTCTGCTCAACACATGCGTATAGACAGTCTAGTGATTATGGCCATCCTCTTAATTACAGGCCCAGAATAACCAGAGGGGACAGGCGACAGGTTCACAATGCTGATGAGACACTTCCACCTCGCACCGAAATGGCACTTCACTCTTATTGGGTGACGGTGTCGGCTCCAATTAATGCTTCTGTGCTGGTAAGCCATCATTCTTCTGTAGGGTGAGAAAAGGATAATATGATTTAATGCAGTGGTTGCATTTGTACCTGTCACAGCTTATTATAAACGCATCACATAAATGTGTATATCATGCACACCGTGTTGCGGAATTCTTGGCGAGATCAGCCAATCGCAAAGCTCTTCGTCGGACAGAGGGTTGTGAATGTCAGCAGGAAAAGGCCATGGCGAGATGATAAATCACAAGACGGGATATTATCACAACAGATATATCACGTAATTTATTAGAAGCGTCAACACCCCCATGGGAGGAGGCACATGAAATCTCCTGCACTCATCAGCCTCATGTCTTCCGTTGCTAATGCGGTGTCCTCTCTGAACCGGGGATGGGCTCTCTTGGAGAAATAGCAGAAGACTTCAAAGTCCATGGCCCACCAGGACCGCGGGGAGGTCTCATTCAGCCGTTGCCCCCGTCGGCCCTGAGGGAGTTTCTAATTGCATTTCACAGGCCCTGAACAAAACAAGGCCTTGTTCAAGCAGAAGTTGGTCCTCATGCTGGGACGTAGCTGTGATTTGCGACTCCTCAGCGGGATGTGGATCTTCAGCTTGCCAGAAAAACTGTTTCAGCTTCCTTCTTCTGACTGCACGCACTGGGGTGCTTTCCTTTTCGATCTGTGGGTCTGGAGGCAGATGTGTGGGCTCGAGTTGAAAAATGAATTCAGACCTACACGAGAGATTCCAAATCGTATGCAGGCCATCAAATATCATCAAACAGAAGAAGATTAGGGAGGTTTCTTTTCATAATTTATAAGCTCCAAATAAAAGCCAATGTACATTCTACTGGTTCTAGCTGAGCCTGATGTTATTTATGTGCTTTATTATCCTGACTATGGCGATTTAATGTCTAATACAAGCATAGTCCTTATTTATGAGTACTTCAAAAGAAGTGCATTTTGTTTAAATCAGACACGCAACATGTATGTGTCAGTAAATCTAAAGCTGCATTTGACATTGAGAGCCAGGATATTTCATCTCAGAGTTTGAATGGAAGCGGCGAGATATATGTGATGTTTTGAGATATACAAGCCACATACATTCACTGTTCTGACTGTTCGTAATTCTCAAGAAAACTTGGTTGAATTCAAAACAAACCCTAACTGCAACCACAACCCTTGCTGTAACTGTACCCTTATCAAACCTTAACACTATTTTTATAAGAATTATTTAACACGCAAATAGATTAATTTTTAATCAAAATGTTTGATATTCATAGATCTTTCTGTATCACATGCAAGTTATAAGATTCTTGGATACTGCTGTTTATACAGGTACTACTTTTAACTACCATGTTAATATTTTCCAATACTAGTGCTAATAGTTAGCAATGGTCATTTGACCCAAATCTAAGTATTTAACAGCTTTTATTTTCATGACCAAATAATATCATCAAACATGTTAATTTCCCCCAAACTGAACTTAGTTCAGGATGTGGATTTAAATCACTGAATTATTGCACACAATTTTCCGTCATAATCTCATTTAGACAAAATTGAAATGATCAGAACATTTTAACAGTCCCATCACAGTTTAAGCAATTTCCAAAAACCATAATCATATATTACCAACGCACAGCGTGTACGACTAACAAAATAGTAAATCACTGCTATATTGTATCATCATCATCATCATCATCATCAAAGGCAGAAAATCGGAGTCAGATGCGATTACTGAAAATGAGCTGTGGAACGAGGGCTTATATTAACTCATTCTAAATCATTCTGTGTAATTATGACAAAGAATCGGTTTACGATAGCGTATTTACATCTGTCCCAGCTTTAGCCACACCCCAAGGCCCTAAAAAACAAAGAAATTGAATGAAGAATGAGCACACGCAAGTTTTTTCGTCTGTCTTTTTTTAAACACTGAAAGATTCTTGCAGACTCGCCTCAAAGGCAAAGTCATTAGTGCAGACTTGGCCTGATTGTTTTCACTGATTTTCTGTCTGAAGGAGGAGTAAATTGATGCCTTGGCCCTTCAGCTCCAGTCTGGCTATTAATTTCAAAGAGCAGGTTTGGCCCGATGGCCCTTTGAGAGAAAGCTGATTTAACTAGATAATTTTTAATGGGGATGGATTCCTCCATACTTGCCCTTTGGAATAGCTTCTGTCCTCCATAACCACTGGTCTGTAATGGCAAGCTCCTTCTGAGACTATTACTAAGGTGCAATTGGCCTTGAAATACATAATCTTAATGTACTGGAAGATGTGCGTTTGAAAACTCAAACAAACTGAAACATCCGTTTGCTCATGGAATGGAACGATTCCACACTGCAGGAGTTTTTAGTCCATAAACAGAAATGCTGCGAGAAGCTGCCGATGTTGCGCTGTCAGATCAACGTAGGCTTCGCAAGTGGGCGTACGCAAACTCACATGACAGCCGCTGCTATTTCCAGGGAGAGATAATCAAAGGCATTTGACTTGTGAGAGCCATGGCGAAATACCAATATTCTTGGATTTCAAAGAGTGTCTAACCACTGAATAGGGTTCCCATACGCCCTTTCATTGGGATGACACAATGTTGCATCTGCTCGGCAAGGGATAAATTAAGCATGTGAAAGTTTTAGTGAAATCCCCATTTTCCAGTTAATCAAATCTCCCCTAATCAAATTAGGAGCTGTAATTCCCCAGGATGCGTGTGACAAAAATGTATTATTCCTGCCTTTGGAGCCGCGCGAGACAAATCAGCGTGAGGCCATTCCCCTCTGCTTCAGTGGCCCTGAATTCTTCCCAATGCTGCACAAAAAACACCTCGGACAATGAAGCTTACGTTGATGGCTTCGGGGAAACAATGAAGGCCAAACCTCTAAAAAATGTCATGCACTTGCATATAGAATCATCTTCAATATTACAAAACTGCAGCGATCACCTGTGAGGACTTGTTTTCCACTGAATGAAAAGTCTTGAGGTTTGATTGAGCTGGCACATACAGGGAGCACAGAAAGTGCCCTTTTATACTCGCTTAGCAGGGCGGTAAATAGGCCCATGGAGCATTCGGATGCCACTTATGAAGTGCTCATAACCGTAATGATGTGTACCTCGCGGCTTTGCACAACAGCTTCCTTCCAAACCAATTCATATGGCAGCTAATGAATTTGCCACTTTAGACTTCATGAATTGTTCCTTTCCGTTCACTGCCCCCAGTGTTAACACCTCTTTATACGAATCTTAACACCTACTGCACTGCCTCTCAAGGTCACTCTGGCTGAACGGAGAGCTGGAGAAAGCCGCACAAAACCTGAGAGGCTCAATTCCTATTCATTTGTCACATTTGCATGCATGCCTCTATACTCAATCACACAAAGGCCACGGTAGCTTAGCCATTGTCCCCTACCAATTACAAATGAGTCCATTAAGCTGTCTGCATCGGGCCCAGCCTCTTCATGGTTAATGGCTTGTGAGATTTCCATCATAATCACCGGGCTCCCACTGCAGTCATGAGTGCAGATGGAGGAGGAGAGTGGGTAAAGAGCTATCAAACGGGGCAAAGTGCATTCCTTCAGCTTTGTTTATGTGCAGGCGAACTCAAAAGCCAATGCTTTCTTTAGAACCGAAGCCTTTAAAGATTATTACAAAATTCTCATGTCATTTAAGGAGGTGCACGTGCAAAAACAGGGGCCTTGACACCGAAAAACTGATAACCAATTAATGGTATACGATATTAAAATAATATTTTGTTTAAATAAATCAAAAATAAAAAACTACAATCAATCATTTTAAATGCTACAAGTCAGTTTAGGCATCACAACATTGTAATGTAGCCTACAGTATGAAAAATGGATATTCATTTTGAGATTTAATAAAGATGACATTAGCAGTTTTATCAAATTATTATTTTTTTTACTTAATATTAAATCATTTAATTTAATTATCCTTAAGTGAGATGGCAGCAAAGGCAATCAAAAAGTAAAAATAGGGAAAATTAGCATGCAAAACAAAATCCAATATTGAGCGATATGATAAATAAAAAAATCTCTATATCGGTAGATATATTGTGCATCTCTAAGAAAAGTGACTAGTGCTTACATAACCTCTGCAATATTATCCTGAACTATTAATTAACTTTCATTTTCAATGTCAATACAAAACAAAACCTAATACAGATTATCCTCATTAGTCATTTAATCAAATAATTCTTTATATTTTTTAGACTATTTGTTCAGTCAAATCAAGACAATTGTAGAAATGTCGACAACACTGAAGCAGATGGGATGTTTCTTGTGGTGTCAAATCATTTTCTTCCTTGGTTCCAAAATTAAATGGCAGGGGGTGATTTATGCACCTTCTCTATTAGCGATCTTGGAAGAATAATGTGAACAGCTTTTATTACATGCTGGTTGTTACTCTGACACCTAATTTACAAAGTCTGTTAATGTCTAAAGGGAAATAACAAATCATTTAGGCCAGACAATCAATCCCATAAACATGCATTTATCAAGCTCATTTGTGAAGCCTGACCTAGTTCTTTCATGCCATATAACAGGACAACTCTATAAAGGTCTGTTCAAAAGTGGAGGTAAATCACAGCTCATGAAAAGTCTCTGCATTTTAAAGCAATCTTGACCCTCAAGTATATGTCATTATAGGATTTTACATAAAAAAGTATTAGCAAGAACGCTCTCCAGTTGCCTGCGGGGTTTTACTGGTCCAAAGGTTTTCAGATGAACAATAAGCAAGCCAGTCGTGACTTACAGAGATAGTTCACCCCCCAAAAAATTAGTTTTAGACCCTAATGACTTTCATTGCATGGGCAGCTGAAACATTCTTCAAAATATCTTTTTTTGTGTGTTCCACAAAAGAAATAAAGTCATGCAGGTTTGGAACGATTTAAGAGTGAGTAAATGATAACAGAATGCTCATTTTTGGATGAACTATCCCTTTAAAAACCAACAGTTCCTGGATAACTGATGTTTGTCAACCTTTAAGTCTGCAGCTTAAGAACCCGCAGCACTATTTACAAGAGTTATAACCATTCTGTAGCAATACGACCCCTCACAATGAAGTTAAAAACCTATTGCTCCGCAAGCACTATATATTTCAGAGAACTCTAGACTGTCCTCAACTGTTACATGGTGAGAGTGATTGCAGCAGATCACCTTGAGGACATCTAGCCCTAATGTAGTGCCCCAGTAGTGGAAGACCATGAAGAAAGAAGACTTCAGAGGTATTAATCACCACGACAGTGAGAGGCTCAGCCCCCAGCCACCAAGGGCTCAGGATAAGCTCGTAAAAATTGCACGGCCCTCCACAGGGTGCTCATGTCTTACTTGTTTATGGCAGCGAGTCCCAGAGGACGTGGCAGTGATGTGCTAGCCTCTAAACCCACGCCGTCAGGAATGATGTATGACCGTCATTACCAGAAAATATCACTTCAGCTGACCCATGATCTTGCTCCGCTAAGGGTCATATTATCCATGAAGAACAAATTACGGTCCCCTCCGCACATTTAAATTACTAGAAAAAAAATGCTAGTGCGGAGATGGTGATACGTCATCTGTGACAATGCCCCCCAGTGTAACGCAGATAAAAACCCACCTGAGAAATCATCATCCTACAGGCTGCTAAAGTTCACTTGCGCTTGCTGTCAAGCAGAAGCAAATATACAGGAAAGGTTGTGCACTTTAATTTCCCCCATTTGAGCAATTAGTATATTTACACAACAAAGACAGTCATGAAATGGAATCTTCAGATTTTGCTGTTTATTATCGAAGCCCGTTTCCACCATGGAATAAAAAAATAATAGGTAATTGCAAGGTATTATCACACATTGTGCATTTTTCTCGCAATTTTGAGTTTCTGTCATTTTTTTTTTTTTGCCATAATTGCAAGTTTAAATCTTGTAATTGAGTTTTTTTTCTCGCAATTCTGACTTTTTTCTTGCTACTGCAAGTTTATATCTCGCAATTCTGACTTTTTTCTTGCAATTGTGAGTTTACATCTCCCTATTTTATTTTATTTTTTCTCAGAATTCTGAGTTTACATCTCGCAATTCTGTTTTTTGGTTTCCGCCACAGAATAAAAAAGGAAATTGTGACTTTCTGTCTCACAATTCTGACTTTTTTTCTCAGAATCATGAGTTTATATCTTGTCATTCTGTAATAGCTCAAAATGGAAATTAAAAAAATAATAATTATGAGATAAACTATAAATTGCAAGATAAAAAGTTACAATTACCTTTTTTATTTTCCATAAATACATTTTTTTGTCTTCCATAGTTTATCACTCAGTTTTAAATATCATTATTTTTATATCAACAAGACAAAGTTGTCATTTTTTTATCTCAATCTAGTTAATTGTTATACATTATAAACATACATTGTGTGAAAATACATTTTTATTTTTTTTAAATATTGCGCTTTAATTGAAAAACGATATGCTAGCAACCAGTGATGCTCTTTCTGATATGTTTTGTTAATCTTTGCAGTTTTTCAATATGTTTGATGTTTGTATCCGTAAATAATTTGTGGTTATATTCATCAATATATCATTGACTTCTCCATGCTTAAATATCATCACCTCAAAGAGCTTTGCCATCTGCGCTTTAAGCTATTTCAACTCTCTTTTCAGTGTAAAATATATATTAGAGTTTTATATATATTTAATATAGAGTACATTTATTAAAATTATGGATTTAGCAGACACTTTTATTTAAAGCAACTAACTTACACTCAGAGGATACATTTTTCTCAGTGCTTGCATTCCCTGGAAACTGAACCCATAACCTTGGCATTGCTAACTCCATGTTCTGCCAGTTGAGCTACAGAAACACGACTTTAAATCCTGAATATAAAAATACACATACTCCTGATTTACATTTATACTTTCTTTTCCAAATCTTTCACAGATATTCATATTTAGATTTAATCACTTTTTTTTTTAATTCTCGCTTTTTTGAATGGTCTCATATTTTCTTTTTTCTTAAATGCCAATAGCTGATTATTCCGATTCGAAGAGAAAAAATCTAATATTTTGGAAAAAGTGCTGTTGAAAAGAGTTAGCTATGAATATGGTATGATGCATATTTTTGATTTCAGCACCAATAATGGAGTGTCAGTGGAGAAGGTGTACTCAATATAAAATACAGATGTAGTTTGAATGTACAGTGCTTTTCTGTACCTTTAAAATTTAAATGTAAAAACTGAATTACTACCGATATGATATGATATGATATATGTGACCCTGGACCACAAAACCAGTCATAAGGGTCAATTTTTCAAAATTGAGATTTATACATCATCTGAAACCTGAATAAATATATAATATAAATAATAATATTTGGCCGAGATACAACTATTTGAAAATCTGGAATCTGAGGGTGCAAAAAAAAAATCTAAATATTGAGGAAAATCACCTTTAAAGTTGTCCAAATTAAGTTCTTAGCAATGCATATTACTAATCAAAAATTGTTTTAATATATTTACAGTAGGAAATTTACAAAATATCTTCATGGAACATGATCTTTACTTAATATCCTAATGATTTTTGGCATAAAAGAAAAATCAATAATTTTGAACCATATGTATTTTTGGCTATTGCTACAAATATACCTCAGCGACTTAAGACCTCCAGGTCCAGGGTCACATATGATATTACATGTGAGGATTGAATAATATGGTTTAATAACCTACTGGACCAGACCTTTTATTTGAGCGCAGCTCCCATGTAATGCAACAGAATGGACAATTAAAGGTACAGCAGCGTGGTCATTCTTTGCATTCTCTTTGCCTTTGGAAAAAGAATCCCCTGATAATTTATAACCAAGGAGAAACAAGCGGCTGATGAATAGTATCCATTATCATGCATCATTGACTGTAATAACAGGCTGCTATTTCCATACAAGAAATGACAAAAATCCTCCATAAATTAGTTTCGAATTTCGCCTGTGGATGTTGGGAAGAGAATAAAGGAGCTTGTGAGTTCTACCACCCAATATCAATTTCAAGGTCCATTTACTTCCTCATCCCTGATCCCCGCCACGCTGAACAGACGGAGACCCCTGAGTGGGCGCATATGGCAGAGGGCTGGGAGTCCACTGGAGCTGGTAATGATGGCAGCGGTGGACTGGTCCATCACCGTGCCAGCACTGGGGCTCCATTGGCGCAGAGTAATTGACAGCCATGAGCTTCCCTACAGAGCTCAAACACCGCCGCCTGCTCTCTGGCACACACTCCCTAATTCACACACGCAGTCTTGGCTGCTGGCTCAGCAGGGGCAAGCCATCCAATTTACAGCTCTGTCCAGCACTGCCCCGGGAGCCATCTCCAGCTGGCCCAACAGAGACTAATGAAGGGCTCCTCCAGCACCTCATACATTATGGAGAGAGCAGAGACCGATCAGGAAAACATTGCCAACGCACTCCGCTTTTCTAAACGGAAAGAATCAATTGGTTTGTTGTGGGTAACTGCTCCCCTGCTATGACACAGCTCTCCATTACAAACGGTGGAGAGAGCGCAAACGACATATTATTTCTGGCACTCGTTTACTTAGATTCCAAGTGTAATGGTTCATATTTTGTGCATCGCATGTAATACCACTTAACGCTTTGTTTCCACTTACCATCTCCGAAAGCAAGAAGATGCTTCACCTTTCCAGGTTAAAACAACCCTTCCTAGATGACCACCTTTCTTTCCGTTAATCTGTATGAAAAAAGATTCAAAATCAGTTATTGTGTCATTGCGTATGCTGCTTAATGGTGACTACAGAGATCTGTCTTCATAAGCATACTTTATGTATGATGGAGCTTCGCTTCATTCTGTTCTTGCATACTTATGAGAGCATAGAGCACACCGCCCCACTGCTGAGCCTGCCTTGGCATGCTGTTACAATGAAACAAATTGTATTCTGCGATGGCTCCGCATGAGTCTTGGCTTCACTAACGTCCTTGGGATGCTTACCATCTGGCAGTCCCATCACTGTGCTCATCACTGCATTACAAAGCGAGACAGCACAGAATGCAGAAAAAAATATATTTTCAGGTATTTTACTGACATGTTGTAATGTTTACTAGTCAAGTTAATAATTCAATAATCATTCACTGGACTGTTACTTTTGTTTATTTATGGCTGACAGCTACAAAAACTGGCGTGTTTAGGCCAGTTTTGTTATTAACTAAAACTACAACTTTATTTATTTATTTTTTAAATAAAGCAGAAATAAAACTAAATATAAATATTAAATGAAGAACTTAAACAAAAATGAGATATGTTATGTAACTAAAATAAAATAAGTTGAAGTATTAAAATTACTAAAATTGAAACTGAAATAAAAATGAAACTAAATAGAAATAATATACAAATGACAAAAGCACATAACTAAAGCACATAATTACTAAAACGTACAATGAAAATTAAAATGAAAACTGAAAATATAAAAATACAAGCTACTAAAAATATGAATAAATGCTATAAAAGTATATAAACAATACTAAAAAACATTGATTTAGTCACTTAAGTCACACTTAAAATCCTTGAATGTCATTGCACTAGTTAACAAATCTAGTAATATAGCAACTAGCAAGTGTTGTCAGGATCACTGTATGTAAATATATTTATATATTATATTATAATATAAAGTCACATGAAAGACCTTCTACTTTCAATACACATGATTTTTTTTAGAGAGCCTTGGGAATTAGTTGACTACCATGGTCAAATTGGTCAGAGAGGGAATTACTAAGACGTGAGTTTGACTCTCATTAAACAATTGACCGTTTCTTTGTGCCCTATTTTTGGCCAGGAATCAGCCAAGTTCATCCATCAGCTTTATGGCAGGTGGCAAGGGCTCCTTATGCTCAATGTAGTGGAAAGCAAGGCTTTATTACCTCTGGTTTCTCACTGAGAGAGATGAAGAAGACAAAAACAACGGTGACAGAGTATAGAATTTCCAAGGCTGATGGTCACGGTTGATGTGTCAATACAACTCCGTATGTTCTTGAAATCTGTTGTTGCGCCCCAGCATTTCAGCCGCAGTGCAGACAAGGATGGTGTCCTTCACAAAAGAAACCCTGTCTGCTTGATTTTATCGGCTCCACAAAATGGCATCGGCAAATTATTCATGACAGGTGAGAACTGTCACCGTGTTTAACACCCTGAATATGAGCCGATGTCTTTTGACTTCCGTGGAAGCAATGAAATCCACTGATGACAGCTTACTTGACATTTACACACTCCGATTCCCGTCCTTTAATAGCTACGCTCCATCTCCCTGGGGTTTGCCAGCCAGGCCGACTGATAACAAACCTGTCAGGAGGGTTCACGAGGGATATGAATCCAGCGCTGGCGGAGAATTGAGGTGTTCAGTGGAGGAATATGGAGAATGACATGAGCTGCACACCGGCTTAGTGACAGATGATTTGTTACACCGTGCGCTAAATGGAAGTCGCCACAACGGCTGATTAGGTCTTATCAGGGCCGTTTCGAGCGAGCAACTTTTTCATTTCACCTCTCTCCAAGGAGTCACCATCAAAAGAGATCACAGAGGTTTCCTCAGCGAGCCTGTCAGCTCAAGGTGAAGCCGAATGGGGGAGGATAACAGGGACGAGGAAATAAACTGCCGTCTCAGATAACATTAATGCTCAAGCTTCACGGCTGACAGTTACCTGATAAAACATTATCTCAGCCAATGAGAGACAGGACAGGACAAACACGTCCCCCCACACAGTTTTTCTAATACATTTGGCCAGATTACAGCAAACCGCTATTCATCTGTGGGTCATATTGCAACTCTAGGGATACTTTTTCCTTTTTTATAGGAAAGGTCACCCATCTCTCATGTTTTTAAGCTGTGAAGGAGGTAAGACTAATGTATTATTGGACCGTGGCTCCCTAATGGGATTGGATTTGGTAATATTTCAAATTAATTTCAGTTCAATACCATTATACATATAGTTATTACTACACTGTAAAATCCAATAGTTTACCTTACTTAGATTTAATGAGTTATCTTTACTTAGTTGTTATACTTACTAGGTTTTATTAAGTTACAGCTTTCAAGGCAAATACAACAATTTACTTACTGTTTTGAGTGACACTTACTTAAAATATTCAAGTAGCCACAAAGGAACCAATGACATTAAAAAACCAACGAGAGGCAGCAGTGCACTAATATGTTGCTAATGTGCAACAGAAGACGAAGACAAGAAAAATAGTCTTAAACTTTTCACCCATTTCCTCCATGTCTGCAGTCATCTTTCACTAGTGTTGATTTTCCTAAAATGTTTTTTTTTTTAAACTCACCATTATAGTGATTAGTGTTCCCTTTGGTTGGGCACTTGGAACTTCGTTTATGTTACTATAATTATCTGCCTGTTAATGCAGCAATGCATCATGAGGTCAGAGTTATTTGATTTCAAGGGAAGAAAATTACTTTTCAAGGGTTGGTTTTAGAAAGTGACCGATTTTCTAATTAAAGCATTAGTGTGTTTTTTGTGTGTGTTTCACGAAGTTAACCCTCAAAGTATGCAGTGTACCGCGGGCGGCACACTGAATCTCTAACAGGTTTTAATTAACTTTTTCAAATTTAATTTTTCATAAATACCTTGAGATGCTTTTAATTGGGTTTATATAATCCTTAAATAGTGTCGGGTAACATGCTAAAGTCACACACAGACTTAAACATTCAGCACGTGAATCACAACAATGGAAGGCAATCGGTTTGCATGCTTTTTTTAAGTAAGCCTAACTAATTAGATTTTAGTGTATATTTTATATTTATATGTAATATTGTGCATTCAATAAACAAGACACTAACAGTTCAATAAAAACAAGATAATATAGAGTAACTTACATCTTAGACTCAATATTGCCAGTTTAGGCCTGTTTACACTAAGAATGATAACTAGGCTATATAGTGTCCACACCAATGCACAATAACATTGTGTGAATTGTTTATTATAAACTTGAGCTGCAGATTTATTTTCTGTCATTGGCTGTAAATGTTTTTATCGCTCATCAGCTGTTAGAAATCGTTCTCAAAAGGCCCGTTCACACCAAGAATGATGACTATTAAGATAACTATGGATATGTTTACATGACAACGATTGTACTAAAATTGGAAAAGTTTTTCCTTTGCGTTTTTGAAAAGTTTCATGTACAGACATTGTCAAAATGATCCCCGTTCACACAGATCCATGAAAACACGCTGTATTATGCACGTGTGCCGTACACGACCTGAAAAGTGAAGCCAAAACATTTTGATCGCCATCTGGTGGCTGGAGTATAGGTCACAAACCGCCAAAATTAATAATCAAATTACACTTCAAATACATTTTTCCCAAAGAAGGTTTATGTTATAAAAGGTAGTTCTTGTCACACTAATGTATGTTCAAGTGTTCGTTTTTCTAATAAGTTTGCTCTTAGTTATTCGATGCTATTAAAAACAGGGTGTGATGTCATGATTGTGATCTCGCGATTGGGTCTACGGGAGTCTGAGCGGGACTTTGATACCACGGCTTCACCTCACGTTCACTACTGCGCAGACTTGGGGCCCTATTTTAACGATCTAAGCGCATGGTCTAAAGCGCACGGCACAATTGCGTTTAGGGCATGTCCGAATCCACTTTTGCTAGTTTAAGGACGGGAAAAATGGTCTGCGCGCCCGGAGCATGGTCTAAAAGGGTAGTCCCTATTCTCTTAATGAGTAATGGGTGTGTTTTGGGAGTAACGTGCCATAAACCAATCAGAGTCTCATCTCCTATTCCCTTTAAAAGCCAGTTGCGCTTGCGCCATGGCGGATTCGCTATTTACAAAATTTGCAAGCGGAAAAACTGACCTCATGCGCGTAATTCTGATACATTCTAAGTTTCCTCGGCGAGCCTATCAGCTCAAGGTGAAGCCGAATGGGGGAGGATAACAGGGATGAGGAAATAAACTGCTGTCTCAGATAACATTAATGCTCAAGCTTCACGGCTGACAGTTACCTGATAAAACATTATCTCAGCCAATGAGAGACAGGACAAGACACACGTCCCCCCACACACAGTTTTTCTAATACATTTGGCCAGATTACAGCAAACCGCTATTCATCTGTGGGTCGTATTGCGACTCTCGAGATCCTTTTTCCTTTTTTATAGGAAAGGTCGCCCATCTCTCATGTTTTTTTAGCTGTAAGACTAAATGTATTATTGGACTGTGGCTCCCTAATGGGATTGGATTGGGCAATATTTCAAATGAATGTCAATTGAATACTATTATACATATAGTTATTACTATATTTTATTTTTATTGTGATATTATGCATTCAATAAACAAGACACTAACAGTTAAATAAAAACAAGATAATATAGAGTAACTTACATTTTAGAAGCAATATTGCCAGTTTAGGCCGGTTTACACTAAGAACGTTAACCACACCATTGCGCAATAACATTGGGCGAATTGTTTATCATAAGTGTGAGCTGCAAATTTGTTATCTGATTGTTCATCAGCTGGAAGAAATCGTTCTCAAAAGGCCCGTTCACACCAAGAATGATGACTATTAAGATAACTATGGATATGTTTACATGACAACGATTGTACTAAAATTGGAAAAGTTTTTCCTTTGCGTTTTTGAAAAGTTTCATGTACAGACATTGTCAAAATGATCCCCGTTCACACAGATCCATGAAAACACGCTGTATTATGCACGTGTGCCGTACACGACCTGAAAAGTGAAGCCAAAACATTTTGATCGCCATCTGGTGGCTGGAGTATAGGTCACAAACCGCCAAAATTAATAATCAAATTACACTTCAAATACATTTTTCCCAAAGAAGGTTTATGTTATAAAAGGTAGTTCTTGTCACACTAATGTATGTTCAAGTGTTCGTTTTTCTAATAAGTTTGCTCTTAGTTATTCGATGCTATTAAAAACAGGGTGTGATGTCATGATTGTGATCTCGCGATTGGGTCTACGGGAGTCTGAGCGGGACTTTGATACCACGGCTTCACCTCACGTTCACTACTGCGCAGACTTGGGGCCCTATTTTAACGATCTAAGCGCATGGTCTAAAGCGCACGGCACAATTGCGTTTAGGGCATGTCCGAATCCACTTTTGCTAGTTTAAGGACGGGAAAAATGGTCTGCGCGCCCGGAGCATGGTCTAAAAGGGTAGTCCCTATTCTCTTAATGAGTAATGGGTGTGTTTTGGGAGTAACGTGCCATAAACCAGAGTCTCATCTCCCATCCCCTTTAAAAGCCAGTTGCGCTCGCGCCATGGCGGGGTCGCTATTTACATGGCGGAATTTCATTTTCATTTTTAAAAATGTTTGTGTGCTGCTGAGCGTCCCTGTGTGTGTAATAAGCAAAGCTGTACGCACCTGCCTACAGGCGCATATTACTAACGCGCTCTTTAAATAACAAAGAAAAAATATTGCGCCAGACTTTAGACCAGGTTTTTGTTGGTCAATGGCACAGTCTATTTCAGTTGCCTCAAAATAGCAACGTGCCAGCAATGCGCCTGAACACACCTCGTTTTCAGACCAACATGCCCATGGGCGCACAAATGGGCGCAATGCATTTGCTATTTAAACAACGTGGCGCAGGACGTGAAAATGACAACCGCGTCAGGCTGAAACTAGCAAAAAACACTTGCGTCGTGCCTGGCGCCGCATTGCACCGGGTGTATGATAGGGCTCTTGGGCTCAAGATGTTCGCTAGACGACAGCGGCCATTAGGGGTGGGTGATGTCTACCAAATTGCCATCGGACGATGTCTACTGTGAAACATTGTGATGGACGATGATATCGGGGGGCGGGGTTAGGGGGTGTGCCCCGAAGCGTGACTCCGTATGCAGAAAGGCATGGAAAACAAATAACGCGTTCTACGGAGCCACTAAAGAGACATGGTTAGCCGCTTGCTAGCGGTAGACTATTACATTACAGTACATGAAAGTTCACTTACCACATGCACAGAGTAAGGAGCGAATCTTGTAAAATGTGTGGTAGGTACTGCCACTCCATAGTATAGAGTCCGTGTGATCGCGAATCTCAAAAAATGAGAACGCGCAATCGAAAGCGGTTTCAATGCCCTGCATATTAGTAGCGGCTCCCTGATGCCCGCAATTTAGTATAATTACCCAACGATATAATTGCGAGAGAAAGGATTTAAATATTTTTTTTTATCCTCCCATCTCGTAGGCTATTTATTCCCTTTAGGGGTTCCGTGGTACACTTAATTTCCTTTCCGAACACGGAATTGGGATGCGGCAGATTGCGGGGGTATGGGGGAGGGGGATCCCGATGCCGGCTCAGCATCATGATGTCTGTCAGCCATCGGCGATGGACGATGGCATCGTCTATCGGCCCAACCCTAGCGGCCATACTGGGATGTTTTGGCTTCACTTTCCTATAGAGGAAGGAAGTGGAGATACATCGTCCAACTTTTTTTACAGTCTATGATCATGCAAGCCTGGCAAGTAGTTGGTGATGTCACTTTATATAGAAGCACTATGCTCCTGTGCACATAACTATAGACTGAACACATAATACGCATGTACATGACGTCAATGTTTCCAAATCCCATCCCCCCTCTCTCCCACTTCACTTGTCACACCTGTCTAATTACTGTCCTATTGAAATAAAGGCATAAAACGGCAAAAAATTAATATTTTTTTTTAAAAAGAAAGAAAATAGTTCCAAACTGACACAAGTCTCTGAGAAGTAGTGTTTTTTCCCCAAGAAAGAATTAGGTTCGATTCAACAACTGAATGAAACAGATTCATTCCTGAATGAATCTGATTTTGAACAGATCGGTTAATTCAGTAACTCAGTCTTAAGTCACTTGTTTAGTTCAAGGAACGATTCAGTGACAGACTCATAAAGACTTGTCGCCACCTACTGGTGTAACTATGCAACCAGCTAAAGTCACTAAAAAAACACTGGAAAAAATGCTTAAAATGGCACGCAGAATCACATCAATATTTCAAGCATTGTCTCTAACTGAAAATCATCCTGAACAACCATGAAATCCTCTCAGAGTGAGCAGATGGTCCTTCCTCTATGCAACATCATCCATGTATTGATTGACAATTCAATCCAGATGAGACCACATTAGACCGCAAATTGACATCTATCACAAAGACTGAATCTTCCTCTTAGTGGTGCAAAGATCTATATGATGGGCCCCTCACAAATCAATAGCAACAATAATGATCGTTTCACAAATCCGTAGTATTGATGAATAGAAAATCCATGCAAATTCAACATATTGGTAGCTTCAAGTCTTATGTGCACTTCTTATGGACCACAAAAGTTAAACCAAGCAGTTGAGATGTGACGAAAATCCAGACATTTGCCGGTCTGTTCTCATTAGGACAACTTGGCTCAGTCTACACCCTCAAAGTGTATCTGTTTACCCATGGATCTCATTTGATGAGACATAAGGCAGTAATTGGATGAGGCTTGTGATCAGATGTTCTCTTGGGGAAGCTAATTCCACTCTTTCTAACCTGCCTAATCTTCTAAGACCAAGCTGGGGTTAATGGGCTGCTCTTCCCCCACCAACTGCTGAGGGGTGAGTAGGATATCCAGACTGCGGTATAGAAAACACTGTATTAGAGCTCTGCAGATGGATGTGACAGTATAAGCTGCACAACACGATCCATGATAAAGTAATTTATGCACGAGTACTGGACCACAAGTGAATAGAAGATACATTTTCATGATTAGCCGAGCAGAGGTCATGCGTAAATGGATATCATATAGCATCCCTTCTGACAAAAATCATTAATCTGACTGTAATAGTTCCCATTTACTGGAATGTGTGTTTTTTTTCCTCTCCACTGGGAGGTAGCAAACAAAACATTTTAACAGACAGAAACCACATTTGCTGCTGCCTGGGATACTGTATATGACGTTTCCTTCATATTCTCTCATTTAAGGGAAGAGTCTGGAAATGCTGGCAACTATATATATATATATATATATATAGTTTTTTTTATATTTAGTGTGATATTTTGTTCAAAACACAAGACAATTATATTTAAATGAACAAGAAGTTAACTTACATTTCTTAGACACATTTTATAGTTTCAAATGAAGTAAAAACAGGATTACTGCGAGTTTCTGAGCAACATAGTGGTGTTTAGTTTCTGAATGAATCAATGTTTTTGAACAAATTCCTTGAGTGAATCATTCAGTGACTCACTCATAAAGACTAGTGTAACAATATAGTGCAAGAATTTCAAATATTGGGGGGACGTCTTTGTGTGTTTAAAGATGCTACAAAAAATACAGGAGTGCAGCAGTCAGTGTTCTAAAAATACGAGAAATCTGATTTTGAAATTTCACTGCCCAAGTCTAGGGGGCCATTCGCATCAGAATGTATTTTCGTGGTTTCTTTTCTGAACAAATCAATGTTTTTGAACAAATTGGTTGAGCAAATGATTCACTGACTCACTCATAAAGACAGTCGATTATGGCCAACTACTGTCGTAACGATATAACCGGCAGAAACCATCACTGAAAAATCTCCACTTCTAATGCTGATTATTACTCTGAAGCATGCAAACAGAAACACGAAGAGCGATGCAAACAGTGAAAAGTGCCAGTGCAGTTAGACTGTATCAGAGCTCTTGGAACGCCATTCAGCCAATCAAATTCCTGGACCAGAACTAACTGTTTGTTAGTAGGCTAAAATAATAACCCAGAGTTTGTTTAATGTGATAGAACAGACCAGACTAGAGGGCCTATAAGCACACTTCTAAGTGGGCTGCAAGATTGGTTAAAATTATTTAACACAAGATAGATTATAGGCACACAAGGTAGAAAATAGGCAAAAACAACTAACAATCAGGATTTAAGCTGAAATTATATTTATATAAACAAATGTCAATAATTTTTGTCAAGCTCTATAACATTTTATTGGGTATTGGGTAAAAAAATATTGATAATAAAAAGTGTGAAGAACATTCAGTGATTGGATTTATGGAATTTAGTTATTTTAAGTATTGAATTTATATATTTTAATATATTGCCACGCCTAGTTTCTGTAAATAAAAGTTTGAAAATGTGCAGCTTTGTCATTATTGCAGAAGCACCAGAAATATCTCGGGGTTCCTTTAAATATAGTCTACGGCCTTGGAGTCCAAAAGAGAACAGATTTCAAACAGTTTCAAACTGTGGTACTGTATATGACTTTCTTTTTATTCTCTTATTTAAGAGAAGAGATGGGAAGTGTTAGCATGAACACAGTTTTCCAGCAAATTTCCTTGTTTTTATCTCAAAGATCATAGATATCTTTAAAAATCCCCCACACAATGGCTAACGTCGAGCATGTTGGCAATCCAGATGTACCACCTGCCTCCTCTCAAGAGTCCCAACCCTGTAATTCTCCGTTGATTTGACAGACAGCTACATTATGATCATTTGAAACAGAGCTAATCATGCTTTCCTGTCTCTTTCATCTGCATCAATGAGCTCCTTCCATATACGGAATTCAATGACATTTCGCTTCTGCGCCACAGATGAGGAAAGGTCTTCTGTGACCCCCGTTTTTCAGGCCTGCTCACATGCAAAGCAGGTTATACAAGAGTCTTAAAAGAGCCTTATTTTCAGCAGGCGACTGCAATCGCAGGCCCTCAGAAATAAAAGCGATTATAAACATCAGCATGTTCGTTATATTAAGCACGTCTGCCTTTCTATCTATTCTCCCCAGAATTTGTAGGCAATTAATTAAATTCCCATGTCCGTGCCTGGCAGTCATTAGTCTAATATCGTCTTTCAAGGCATCACAGAGGCGGTGGTCGCAGTGCCAGGTCACATTACGAGAGACGGCGAACCTCTACTTCCCGTTCGTCCTCTCCTCTTTTTATTGCCATTCATTTTCCATCAGCAATATGATGCCAGCATTATGCTTGACTGATGTGGGGAGACAGAGCAATTTCCTGAGACACTTAACACCAGGTCACAAGAGGTTGAAATACGATAGACAGATACAGGCATTCAGAGACTGCTACTCGAGATGATGCCAACCCAGATGTTATGTCAATGGCCCAGGGTGAGGAAAACACTTTCTCAGTGCTTTGATTTTCAAGGACGGCGAAATTGCGCCTCGAGTGCGCTTTCAATTTGCCCAAAGGAATGAGGTGAAAACGAGACCTCGTTCGAGTAGATATTCAAACGCATTCATTCAACTGCCTCATGGAGGAGACTAAATATGGAAATTAACTTTGACTGCCAGATGTTTCCTCTGTGTAATATAAGTCATTACCATCACATTTAGCACTTCGTTTCCAAAGCGCCTCACATTACGCGGTGAAATGTATGTCCTCCGCGAGCTCGGTAACAGTGCATTACATGCAGATAATGATGACTTTGTTATCCTGTGGTCTGTGAGGTCCATTTCCCAGCTCCCCTAACTACAAATGCTGTCAGCCCCGACAGGCAATTACAGGAGTCCGATTACTCCCTCCTCTGCTATCGCTCTCCAATCTCAGAGACCCCTGGTGTGGTGAAGACCTAAAGGTAATTTTCCCCTGGGCCTGAAACAAGGCCATGAACTTGGTTATTAAGGCCCAACAGGTTTTGTCCAAGCAGTCTGCTGGATGCCTGAGTGACACCCAGTCGATATCCTCCATCCTCTCGGGTCATCTCAACTGTCAGCGGTCTGAAGGTAGAAAATGCTGCACTCAACTGCTGATGATGTGAAAATCAGCCATAAAAAATGCTGAAAGACATGATTCATAAGTATATGGAAATATTTCAGAATAGGTTTGCAGAGGTTAAAGGTGTGCAGCATTAGCTGAAGCACTTAAAATAAAGTAAATAAATGTATGTTGTAGATGTACTTGCACTGTTCAGATAGACGATAGAGCAAGCATGAGCGTTGTTTTTGTCCACCTGAAAGGTGGAAGTTCTTCTTCAGCGGCTTCAGGATGTAATGAAAGCGCGACAGCTCCACCTGCTGGACACATACAGCTGCACTGGTATCGAATGATCACAGAAGATTAAATATCCGTCACGAAACATTTACCTTTTTGGCAATTTATCATGGTAACCATATTATCAACAGGATATATAAAATCGTTGTTCATTTACACTTATTTTCACTACTGTCAAACATTTTAATAGCAAAATAAAAAAATACTAAAACGTTTTTAATCTCTTTGTTGTTGGGACGTTGTTGTTCTATAACTTTTTTTTTTAAATTAGATACTTTTATCCAAAGGGACAAATGAATTAACTATATATATTTATATTACATTACAGAACAATCGCTTTTCATAATGTAATAATCTCTCATACTCGGTTCAATTAGTTTTTGTTCGGGTTGTATACTACTACAACTAGCTATATTAACACGATACATTATTCAATATGCAGCTTGAGGGTTTACACTTGTGTACGCTTTTGGACCTTAATTAAAAGATTAAATTAAATGACGGTTATAGAAACATTTTTAAAATGAAATGTCCGACACCTCTGTGCTACTAAGGCTAATTTCAAAGCTAGCTTTTAAATACACACAATTTTCATACGTTTTGAATAACTGTCCAAATTAGTTTGACTGGAAATGACGGACAATAATCTGTTCACAGGGATATTTACCTTGTTTTTTCCCCTAATACAACATGTATTAGGGGACATGTTGACCTCTGAGGGACAGTCAAACTGACATGAATTTTCACACAATTGCTTACCTTTATTCTTACCTTTTTTAGAATATATAAGCTAGCTTTTAAATACACACAATTTTCACACGTTTTGAATAACTGTCCAAATTAGTTTGACTGGAAATGACGGACAATAAAAATGTTCTGTTCACAGGGATATTTACCTTGTTTTTTCCCCTAATACAACATGTATTAGGGGACATGTTGACCTCTGAGGGACAGTCAAACTGACATGAATTTTCACACAATTGCTTACCTTTATTCTTACCTTTTTTAGAATATATTCCCATGTTTTAAGACTGGGAAGACTTAAAGGTAAAGCAGTAAAATCTGTACGCATTAAATAGCAAAAATAAATCATGAGGCATACAAAGTTTCCAATTTTAATGTAACAATGCATGAAAAAAAAAATAAATAAAAGTTGAAATCTGTTAGTTTTAATAAAAATCAAGCCCTGAGATAATACAAGTGCCTTAAGTAAAAAAACAAAAAACAATTATAATTCATATAATGCATGTAATTTTATGCACATGCCTGTAGGAATTTCACATCTTTCAAATGAGCAATTTCCAAGACAGAATGCAGAACAAAATGAAAATATTTTGACACTACAGACGAAGGTATTTTATCAGCAGTGGCACATGACTGGTACATGTCTCTGAGAGAGTCAGGAGAAAAAAAATATATTAATTCCTCAGGAGCCATAACCATCATGTCAAAAGTAGTGACGAAAATATAGAGAGTGATGCAGTGCCCAGTATCTCAATGAACAGTTAGAATACTATTAACACAACACAACACATTCACAGCTCAACCTCTGGTTCTGCTCCATCAGAAAAGGAGCGCATATGCACAACCAGTCGCCAGGACACACAAACAGGCCTGATGAGAATAGCACCTTGTCATTTCACAGGGATTTGAGCAGAATAAATACACAGCAGTTTCTCCCTTGAGGGCTTATCATACCTGGAGAGTATGATGAAACCTCCTGCAATATGGTGTCTCATTTTTTCCTTAGAAACCCAAGATATTTGTTCAAAATTAAGCAGGATGTGCAATGACGACCACAGGTTTCAGGTTTTACACACTTTATTCCTAAAACATTGGCTGCACCATCCATAGCGGCACACAATTGTATTTACACATTTATATACACACACAATTCTCTAAATTTGTGATATAAAATATATAATCCGACAATGTACCTCTTGTCCTCTTATTTGAACACATTAAATTGCTGTACAGGAATTCTGTAGCTACAGCCTATCTTAAAGTCCCCACCACACAAAGGTAAGAACGTGAGCTCCTGTATACTTCATCTGTACACTATGACAGTAAAAATTGTGGAGAAAATATTTCTCTAAATATTCCTCTAAAGCAACCTACAGCAAATTCACTTGTCGGTTCTGTAATTAAGACAATTACATACATGACAAACCATTTTCAATTCATTTAGGAAGGCAATATGCAGCTTCCTGTCTTTATATAATATAAAAGTTTAAGAAATTACACATTTAAAAACGTACAATAAATAAGATATATGCAGGCATTTCAACTGGATAAAACCTGACCCAAACTGCACTTTCAGGCCATTATCAGGACTTGAGTCCACTGAGATGGACTAGTTCCTTTTCCTCCAGTTGTTGTGAGATGGACACTTGGCATGAACTGGGCAGCCTGGCATTGCCATAAGTGCGCTGTCTGATTGAAGTTGGTTTGCCCAGCTGTGTCCACAGCGGCAGTGCAGTGCAGTGATGCTGTGTCTCTGCGGGGTCTGTTGTGAGAAATCATGGCAACAGTTGTGCAGAACCCCTCGTTTGTTAGAGCATGTTCATTATAAAGTTGTACATTTGGTTGAGCACAACAAAGTGCACGGGCAGACAAGAGCGCCGGTCCTGAGTCGCTGGGTCACAGGTCAGCCATGACAGGGCGTTGTACTGTTCCAGCACAAATCTGCATAAAGACAAAATGTGAGAAATCCATTATTATTATAATAATTATTATTAATATATATGTGTATATATATATATATATATATATATATGTATATATATATGTATATTTGAAAAAGTGGATAGTTCATCTAAAAAGTTCATTCATTACACATCATGTCATTCCAAACTTGCTCTCATTTTCAAAACACAAAAAATATTTAGGCATAAATTTAAGATTTATGTATCTGAATTGCGTAAAAACTTCCCATCCATTTGGATTCCACAATTTTACCATAAACAAACAAACTTAATGTGATGTATTTTGGTCAGTCATAGAATTTCTTCACTCAAACAAAAAACCATAGCATAATGCTATTATTTACTATTGCATCTATTTAATTGAGCTGATTCTAAGACATTTGAATAAATGCATTGTGAAAATGTAACTTAATATTTTCAAAATGCATTTATTCAAATTGCTTAGAATCAGCATAAATCTGTTCACTGTGAAAAATTTGGGTGAGCTATCCCTTTAAATTTAGGCCTCCTTTTTAATGAAACCTTCATATAAAGTCCATTTCATTAAAACTTTGTCAAAAGTAATCCATATGAAACAAGTGGTTTAAGAGACACATTCTCTTTCTAAAAAGAATTAATTTAGACTTTTATTCAAATATTAACACTGATCAACGTACACCCATTGAGCCTCTGTTGACCACATTAGATGAGATTTGTGATCAGAGGCCTTAATTGTTCATCATTTGAAGCAGCGGTTCTCAACAAGGGGCCTCTACAAACTTCCAGAGGGGCCCCAATACATCTTAAAACTATTTAAATGTAGTTATATTAACATATCTTAATTAAAATGCTGAAAATATGTCATATCTCCTTAGAATGTCATGTTCATGTCTTCTCAGAAGACTTGGATTAACTGCTTGATTCATATGGATTTCTTTAACGTTTTTATGAAAATTTTTTAAGCAGCAACATTTTGGTGGAATGAAATTTTGAATGAAGGGACTGAAATCGTAGGTTTCATCAAAAATATCTTCATTTGTGTTTTTTAAATGAGTGAAAGTCTTGTGGGTTTGACTTTTGTTTGACAACATGACGGCGAGTAAATTATGACTGTGGGTGAACTATATCTTTAAAGAAATGGTGTTTGATGCCTTTAAAAGAAAGACTTTTTTTGAAAGCCAATTTATTCATAAATCAAATCCAGTCTGGGATGGTTCATAAATCAGTTGTGATCCTTGTCATCTCGAATTATCGACGCTCCAACAAGTATGAAAAATGAGGATTACACCATGTGGGAAATTTTTTATAAATGTACAGAAATATATTAGAGACATGGGATATAGGGAAGAGTGGCTGTAAGGGGTCCAAGCTGATACCTGAGCACATCTGAGGTATGGCTGGAGTCCAGAGGGTGAGTGTGTTTACTGTGCAGCAACTCATCTGACTGCACTGATGAAACATTAAGGTGCAGAGAAGCCTGACAGGAAGACAGAAACATTCATTATACTACACCTTTGCAGCTCTGTTAAATAGATTAGATTGTGAAACATGATTTGGACAATAAAGCTGTAATGTATCTCTATAGTGAATTGATTATTACATTTACCTTCAGGAAGAGAGGACATTGGTTCTTTGCTTGTGGGCAGGAGGACCAGAACCAGTCAGGCAGTGGGCCAGATTTAGCCGTCGACACAAAGTAGCCCAGAGCCATGGGCTGCTGGAGGATGTTGGGAGACTCGTCGTGAGACTCCATCCTGTCTGTGCTCTGGCCCTGAGGACGGGGAGAGAGACAGTGCGAGGGTGAATTCACAGCTTTGACAAATTATTTTAGGCACTTAATACAGTTATGTAAAAGTATGGATAAAATTCAAAATAATTTCTCATTACTCCTAAACTTAGATTCCTGATATTGAGATATACGAGATATTGAGCACACCATCAAAAATAAAAAAAAACTTTTATTAACCAAAAATGCTAGAAATTGAACCGTTTTATTTGAAAGATTTCTATTTCAAATAAACGCTGCTCTTTTAAACTTTCTATTCATCAAAAAAGTGTTTCCACTAAAAATATTAAGCAGCAAAACAGTTATCAATACTGATAAAAATAAGAAATTGTTTAGAATGATTTCTGAAGAATCATGTGAAACTGAAGACGGGAGTAATGATGCTGAAAATTCAGCTTCACGTCACAGGAATAAATTACATTCTAAAATATATTTAAATAAATGTAATAAGAAATTGTAATAATATTTCACAATATTACTCTTTTTACTGTATTTTTAACAAATAAATGCAGCCTTATTGAGCATAAGAGACTTCTTGACTGCTATTGTATGTAGAAATTCTTCAAAAGGACAGAGCAAATCAATTTACCTTGCTGCCGTCTCCTCCGTGGTGGTAATGTGAGCCTGGCGACTGTACCGGGGAGGTGGTGGGAGAGTTGGGTATGATGTTAATGAGATCAGGATCAACCAGGTCATTCTCTGACAGCAGGTCTAAGATCCCATCCATGCCGCCCATTCCATCTGTGACATCTGCAAACACAATGAGAACTTATATTAGCCTGCTATAAATACAATAAGTGTTCGGTGGGGTAGATGTGAAAGTGTCTGACCGTTGTTGGGATTGAAGGCCTGGAGGCCGGCAGAAGGGGGGAACACGAGGATGGGGATTGAAGGCCTGGAGGCCGGCAGAAGTGGGGAACACGAGGATGTGAGTGCAGGAGGTGTCCTGAGGAGTGTTTAACTGGGACTGCATGTTCAGGGTCGTGCTGCGGCCAAACACGGAGCCCGTGGACACGGAGTCTATGGAGAGAAAGAAAATGGAAGGAAATCATGAACTTCCATCAAATACTCACCATTAGTTTCTAAAGGTCTGAATGGATACAGTAAACAAAGACAAAGTACAGCCAAATGCAGAACAACCGCTCTGTGTGAAAGCGCCACATTAATTACCTGGCATGATGACAAAGGATGCCTGTGGTTCCATGGCGACTAGACAGGTACTGAGGATGCTGGGACTGTCTGCGGCAGAGATGCCGCACATCCTGCACATTTCCTTCAGTCGTCTGCTGAGAGACTGCAAGTTTCGCCTACTCAACATAATACTCCAATCTGATTGGAGCAAAAACAGCAGTTAGATCAAAAGCAAAGGGCACATGATGCCAAACAATTTGAATAATTGCAAAACCTACCACGTAATTCCCCGTGACCTATCCTTCCGAGCCGGCCAATCACAATGCGCCAAGGAAGTGAGGTCATCTGTACGAGACCCAGGCACCATTCCCAAAGCTTCTGAAGGCCCTGCCGTCGTGCAGAGCCCTTTTTCCTCCGAGCTCTGTGTGAGAAAACACAAACACCCGTCACAAACAGAGGCCTGGGCTTGAGCAAACTAAGCCAATCAAAGACCAACTCTTGAGTGCTCACCGGTTGGGTACGTCAATGCTGATGACGCAGGTTTCCAGCAGCTCTCCGTACTGGTCTGTGCATGAAGCCAGGAGCCACCTCTGGTCATGTGACAGGCAGTAGGCCACAAACAGCACGTTGTATTTCTGGGAAGCCTCTCCAAAAGTCTCACCCAGCTCTTTCTGCTTGTCCTTCACTGGTGCCAGGATGAACGGTGGTGCGTAGAGATGTAAACACTCGGGTCTCTGAGGAGGACAAGGACCAAGAGGTCAATATTATAATATATACACAGTCCTATTTCTCAATATTTTTCTATGTATGAAAACTGCAAAATGGCAGTTGCTCCAGGAAAATTATTTGTGTCTCAGGTTGAATTTCCTGCCTTATTTTTTCTTTTTTGATGCCACAGACCCCAAAATAAGATGTTCCCTTTGTGAAACACCCCATTTTAAAGCATAAAGGCAGCTATACACTTCTGGTTAAAAGCTCAAGAAACATCTTTTATTATTATCAATGTTGAAAAGAGTTTTTGCTTCTTAAAGGGATAGTTTACTCACCCTCAAGCCATCCTAGGTGTATATGGCTTTCTTCTTTCAGACGAATTCAATCCGAGTTATATAAAAAAATGTCCTGGCTCTTCCAAGCTTTATAATGGCAATGATGTCCTACATCATACGCTGGAACGGCACTCTCTAGTGAATGTGCGTACAACAGTTAGTGGAAGCTAGAGATTACAGTTAAAGTTTTAAATATGGATATTTTTCTTAAACAACGCATCGATTCGCTTTAGAAGGCCTTTATTAACTCCCCGGAGCTGTGTGGAGTACTTTTCATTATGGATGGATGCACTTTATTTTGCTTCAAAATCTTGACCACCATTCACTTTCATTATAAAGCTTGGAAAAGCAAGGACATTTTTAAAAATAACTTCGATTGTATTCGTCTGAAAGAAGAAAGTCATATACACCTAGGACGGCGGTTTTTATTCAACAAGAAGGCATTAAAATTAATCAAAAGTGACTGTAAAAGATATTTATAATGTAACAAAAGATTTATATTTCAAATAAATGTTGTTCATTGAACTTTCTATTCATCAGAGAATCCCGAAAAAAGTTTTCAACATTGATAATAGTAATAAAATAGAAAACAGTATTGAAATACAGTTTTGATATTGTAAGTTGTAATAAAATTCCACAATATCACTGTTTTTATCGTATTTTTGATTGCTGAGCAAAAGAGACTTACTATTGAAAAAAAGAGACTTACTAAGAAAAAAATCTTACTATTGCAATTACAAACTTTTGACTTTTTCTTTTTCGATAATATATATTATCATGTATAAAGATACATTTATACTGACAAATAAAAAACTTTTACAAAACAAAATTAATAACAAAATTAATTAACATTTAATAAAATAGAAAACAGTATTGAAATACAGTTTTGATATTGTAAGTTGTAATAAAATTCCACAATATCACTGTTTTTATCGTATTTTTGATTGCTGCGCAAAAGAGACTTACTATTGAAAAAAAAGAGACTTACTAAGAAAAAATCTTACTATTGCAATTATTACAAACTTTTGACTTTTTCTTTTTTTGATAATATATATTATCATGTATAAAGATACATTTATACTGACAAATAACATTTTTTTACAAAACAAAATGAATAACATTTGTTTATAACAACATTTAATTATAATTAGGGCTGTCAGTAGATTAAAATTTGTAATCTAATTAAATCACACCCTTTTTCTGTGATTAATCGCACACTTCATGAAATTAAGCATAGACCATATACCTTGTTCCAAATGTTTATTTTGTCATCATTTGCTATATCCAGCAAAGTAAACCAAAGGATTGAAGGGTGATTCTCAAAAATCTGTATTTTCTGCAAACTTTTTTCAAGATACATTTAGATGTCTTTCAAAAAGGGACTCCAATAGGACACCAAAGAACCAAATGATACAACGAGCCCCTATAAGCACATATGAAAGAAAAACAATGCTAAAAAAAAAAAATCTGAATTGTATAGTATGTGTACAGTACAACAGCAAAGGGATTTTTTACATTTTAGAGAAGTCAAGTTGCGATACCGAACAGGACCACATGGTGATGCCAAAAAAACCTAAACCAACCGCCTGCTGACTGCATAGATCTACTACAGTACAAGGATGCATTCAGTATAACTAAACACAGCAACATACACATGACAAATCAAAACATTATCGTGAATGTGTGTGGAAACAACCTGAATCTACGGAAATGTCTGTGCCGGTGCATAAATACAATGTGCGATCTAGTGTTCTCAAAAGACCCGGTATTTCGGTACCAAGTAAGTCACTTGTTCATTCAACCGATTTCTTCAAACCTCTGAATCATTCAGTAACAAAAACGCCGAGTGTGGCTTGGA
This sequence comes from Sinocyclocheilus anshuiensis, assembly GCF_001515605.1. Classification (NCBI taxonomy): domain Eukaryota; kingdom Metazoa; phylum Chordata; class Actinopteri; order Cypriniformes; family Cyprinidae; genus Sinocyclocheilus; species Sinocyclocheilus anshuiensis. Next base: position 47,446 of record NW_015549578.1, read on the forward strand.
GAATGTGCGCAATAATTCTGTTCTGATCTTTGTTTGGAACTATTGTTTTAAGGCCTTATTTTAGGAAAATTTTATTTAAGACATTAAGACTTTTTAAGGACCCGCGGCCACCCTGGTATATTATATTTTCCTTTTACAGCTGCAGACTGAGGAAGATCCTGAAACACACCAGCAAACCCTAAAACAGTGCAAGCTTACTGTACGACTCCTGTACACCACCACAATCGTTTTTAACTTGATTGCAGTCTTCATCCATCAAAAATTTACTAGCGAGACACTAGTTATCCAGTCGAGAAAACATAGTTTGCATGTGTTGTGTTGACAATTACGTTAACGTTGACAACCCTAATGATAATATATAAAAATTAGTACAAAATCTACAAAATAGATGAATAAATGAAAACATCTATAATTAACAGTAATATTTTTCCTCTGAATATTTCCACAGACCTTATAGAACTCCATTGCAGTTTTAGAAATAATGAAAGAAAAAAATTGGTAAATCTGTATTGAAATGTATTTCATTTGAAATTGAAAAACCTTTGTCTAATATATTGGCAATTATTAGGAGTACCTCTTTGCTCTGTAGTGCAGTGTCAATGGCCAGGCCGGGGCCGAAGCCTGTTAGCGTTTTGACATTAGTGGAGGTTGGCAGACGCCGTCTGCACTGAGTGTAAACTGAGAAAGCCAGAGACTTCAGGTGCTGTGCGTATATATGGCGCTCCTCACTCCAGACCGGCTGCAGCAAGTACTGGCTGGGTATAATCTGGCAGAAAAAAACACTGGCTGTTTAGATCCAAGCAACGTGACGTTTCAATCAGAAAGCACGGATCAGATGGATTCTTACTTGGACATATACAGCATTCCTGATGTGAGGAGGAAGAGACTGAAGCATCTCTAGATAACAGCGAAGAAGACCCATCGTCCACACGCTAGAATTGCCGCCTTGGCCTGTCTCCTCATAGCTGAATGGGTTTACGATGTAGATCACTATAGCAGGAGGATAAGTGACAGCGTGGGAGTCTCCATCAGTCGGCACCCCCACCTTCTCTCTCTCCATTGTGCTGCGACACAGATAAATCACGGATCAGAGATCACATCTGAGAGAATCAGTGACAAGATTGTTTGGATGTGAAAGGTGGTACCTCTCTGCGGGCTCAGACTGGACCGGAGGTTGGCTGGTGGCCGATGTGCCGTCACCCAGAGTTCCTGCACTCTGACCACCAGTCGGCTGGCTGGACTGCAAGCTGCCAAATGGAGACAGTGAATTGGGCTTGGAAGATGGCATGGTGCCTATGCCCTGAGAGCAGGAGGAAGAGGAAGAAGGGGTGGATGTGGTGGTAGTGGTGTTAGTGTTGGAGGTGCTGTTGGTAGATGGGGTGGCGTTCTGAGCGGCTGTTATGGGGCTACCAGAGCTGGAAGTGTGTGTAGAGCTGGTCGGGTTTTGCTGGGAAAGCAGTGAGCTGTCCAAAGGCTGGGATGCGAGAATGGACGCTAAAGAGATAAGAAATATTATAAGACTGTTAGATTTACCTTGTCCGGACAACATCGAAGAACTTTTAATTTGCTTCTGCACATACCCAAGTCGTGACAGCACACTTGTGCGTAGAGTTTGAGTTTGTTAAACGCCTCGCTGCTGCCGTTTATGGTTTTTGAGAGCCAGTCAGTGAGAGTCTGATCCGTGAAAGGTTTGGCTCCAGTATCACTCACCGTCACAATGCCATCAGCATGAGACTTAGCGATGGGCTTGTGCTGACCAAGCCGACAGGACTGTCGAACAACAATAAACCGTTAAGTCAATTTTATTTGTATAGCGCTTTTTACAAAAGCAGCTTTACAGAAAAGCATGATATTAATGTTCATAACATCTTAATATACCATCTTTATGCCTAGTCACATTCAGCAGATTAGATTTATATCTACATTTCACCCTACACAGGTATACTGTATGTGGATAGAGTTGGAAATATTTATATATCCAACATCATATAAAAAGCTGGGCAATCACACACACACACATATACATTATATATATTATGTGGACCAGCAGATGATCCAGGGATACTGGTTAACTTATGATGCTATTAAGCTTTGAACCTGTCACACACACAAACACACACACACACACACACACATTCTCTGTGGCTGGTTGCTGGGTCAGCAGTCCTTATAGTATTGCACTGAATGATCTTTTGAGGAAATAAATTAGGCAGTTGAGATTTCCTATATAGTATATAATAGTTTTATGCAAGTGTACAATTCAAATGAGGATAAAGTTGGACATAATATATATTATTAGTTCTAACCTCATATACAGCTGTCAAGTCTCTGAAGAAAGTTTTTGCTCCATTAAGCAGTGCTTCGTTGTCGGGACACACCACCATATATTCGATATCCTGCTGAGAGCTGTACGGGTCCAACAGAAGCTTCTCCCAGTATGGCAGAGCAAAAGGAGACAGCACCACATAGTCATACTCGTAACCTACCAGTAAGGTGGGAATGGGGAGGGGCTCTGGAGATTCATCTGTGCCTGAGAGAAAAGAGTTGTGTAAATGTGCCTGTATCATTTATAAACGATGCAGAGGATGGTGTCAGTTGAGTTATGCCTACCGTACGATCCCCTGCCAGCCATCTTGTGGAACTGCTGCCATGTGAGGGGGCCCTGGACTCCCCAAGAGCGCACAGACCTCTTCTTCTGAATGGTGTCCTGCAGGACGGGCTGCAGTGACAGAAGCATCCTCAGCACATCCTGAGAGAACAGCATGCTCATATCGAAAGCTGCAAGAACACAGAGAGAGTAGTGTTTTACAAACACACCAGATTTGACTTCAAACAGATTCACTGCTTAACACATTTAGTTTGAGCAGGGTTCCAGACTCATTCTTCCCCTCTTTTCTCTCTTGTCGCAATATTTTTTATTAATTTTTTAGCGCCGAAATATGGGATTAATCAATGCATGCTGATGAACTTTTATCAATTTATAGTTATATATCATAGTTTATAGTTATATATCTTTTTCATCAGTAGTATTATTTGTGATTTGAATTTTGTGAACGGGAGTTCCTCTTTTGCTGTGTTATAAGCCGGGCTTCGGGTGCTTTCACTTTCGAATTTGCGATCTTGTTGTCATGTTTTACAAGAAAAGATAATTGTCTGTTTTGCTTACATACATCTACACCAGTGCGACCTCTAAAAAAGATTAGTCGCACCAGCAGGAAAAATGGTTGCAAAATGTGACTATTTGCAAATTCTGCAAGTAACCTACAAAACAGCTTTCTCAAACAGGGCTCCAGACTGCGACTTTTTACTTTTTAAATGCATTCTGATCTTTTTGTGAACAAATAGTCATAACTAGATCGCTCTGGTAACACATGCTGGATCATTTCGCCCTTTTCTTACAATTGACTGCCAAGCTCACATTCTGTTCTGCCTTCATCCAATCAACAACCGGTGGACTGAACCAAATCCTGCCCTATATTTGTTTCTTTTCCGATTATCGGTTTCATTCGGATGTACATCACAAATACAGAACAAATGATCTGTCGCTACTTCAAATTCAGTGTGACTTTAAGCTGGTCTTCGAGATGGTCTTTGATTCCAAAATCAAATAAAAATTAATCCTATTAAGATTAATACATTCCTGGACTTAATGTAAATTGATGCATGTTATTTCAAAGAAAATATTGCAACAGCTCCCCAATAAATAAATTAATGAATACACAAAAAAAAAAATATGAACAATTAAAAAAATCCCACAATTTAACAACTCCAAGTCCTTTTTATTCAATTCTACTCTCCAACCACCATAGAAAACACTTTGAACAAGCTGATTAAGCATTTTAAATTCATACTAGAGTTAAATTATTTGAATATATTGCTAATGTATTAAACTATTTTTAGTCATCTTGTGGACCCCTGGTGGGAGCTGGCTTTTTGGTTTTGAACCACTGTTAAAAACCTTGCACTGAATGAGCAGTGTAAAAATAAAAGAACAACAACTAAAAAAAAATGTAACATCACAAGAGGAAGTCTCACCATTGCGTTTGGCCCAGTGGTGTAAAGAGGAGCTCTTGACCAGCGTCTCATCGACTTTTCCCCCAGACATGTTGTCCATGAACTGTCTGCCATGCTCCAGTGCCAAGTAGCAGTCACTGTAATAGTCCCTCTCCTCCAGGCGCATGGGGGTCTTGAGACTGGTGCTGGGATGTTCTGGCCTGATGATGGGGGAGAAGGGGTTAGTGCACAGGTCCTGCAGCAAGAGGATTAGATCATCCGGGACTTGCTCTTTAAGGGCCGCCCTTATCTGAAGGGAGGCTGTGTGTACAGCCTCAAAGTGCTTCTCAGTCTCCCGTCCAGCATCTGAACCCCTTCCCATGATGTCCAGCTCATCCTCCAGAAAGAGGCCGGCCCCGTTTCCATAGCGACGGTTCATGACTGCGCTAAAACCGCAAGAGCAGGGGTCCATGCTTGAGTACTGCGAGTCCATGTTAGGATCGCTGATGTAGACGCCCACATCTGCCCCCGTAATGTTCATGTTGCAGACGCAGATGCAACAGCTGTCAAAGTTGCAGTCCTTGAAGAGGTTCATGACCGACTCGGAGAGGATGAGGGTGACGTACAGGCTGTGAGCTTCCGGGATGGAGGGCACGGTGGCCGGCTCCACTGAATTTAAAGGTCGGCAGGTGGAGGGTGTAGAGGCGGGAGAATAGAGGTCGGAGTTCTCGTATTTCAGCGAGCCCTGGACGCTGGCAGGGCCTCTGGGGGTGCGTGGGGTCCGGGGTGTCCGTGGCGTTGGGGCGGAGATTCGAGGGGTGGCAGGGGAGGGCAGGATGCCAGCGCCGCAATTGCTGGGCGGGGCGCTGTTGGACATAAAGGTGTTGTGTGTCTGAGGGGTGCAGCTCTGGTCCTGCTCAACTGCACTTCCTACACTAGGGATGTTACTGTTGAAGAAGAGGAGAAAGTGTCACATATAGTGGCTAAAATATCAAACCAACTGGCATTTACTCTGATGATAAATAGCACAAGTATACATTTCAAGCCAAATATAAGACAGAAATAAGACTGTTTGGTTTAAAATGATAAAACAATAGATATACTGTCTAAAATTATGGGAAAAAACATAGTTGGGTACTTTCTGCTTGTCACACAGTGGTATCTTTAGTCACCTCCTCAAATCCTCATCAAGTCAATTCAATTCAGGGAGACATGATCCAATTCCCAAACGATTCCTGATTCACTGTTTAAATTATTTAAAGTGATTCACTGTCAAAATCTGTGTAAAGATTCAGCATAAAGGCCTCTTCTAAAGCATAAAAGCATCTTATGTCTGCTCTGACTAGCCAATAGAAACAGATTAAGAAGGTATAGTAAAGTGGCTCTTTGGATGTGCACAAGAAAGATTTTTGAGTGTGATCCATTGTGTCCCAAGATAACATTAAAAAAGTATGGGCTGGTCAAATTTTCTTAATGTTTTTGAAAGAAGTCTCTTATGCTCACCAAGGCTGCATTTTTTTATCAAAAAATATAGTAAAACAGCAATACTGTGAAATATTATTATTAAAATAACTTAAAATAAAATAATATATTAAAACATATATATATATATATATATATATATATTCCTGTCATGGCAAAGTTGAATTTTCAGCATTACTCCTGTTTTCAGTAGGGATGCACCGAAATGAAAATTCTGGGCCGAACCCGAAAATTCTGGATGCACTTTGCCGAAACCCGAAACCGCTTTGTAAGGATTATTTATTATTTTATTAAATAATATAAAGTAATTTTGCAAGACCTTTTAATTTAACTCAATCATTTTAATGATACTGAATTTCAAAAACAAGCCAATAAAATAACCACACTTCTACTGAAAGTAACACAAAACTGGACAGAATTTATATTAATATTAGTAACACTTTACAATAAGGTTCATTAGTTAACTACTTTAGTTAATGAACTAACAACATTTACTAATGCATTATTAAAATCAACAGTTGTGCTTGTTAACAGTTAATGCACTCTGAATTAACATGAACAACTGTATTATCATTAACTAACATTAAGAAAGATTAATAAATACATTAACTAATGGAACCTTATTGTAAAGTGTTACCTTAATATTGAATATCAATATATTATTTTTATTCACTTCTGTAACTTTTTTTTTTTTTTACTAATTATCCATATAATGTATAGTCCTACAAAGCTATTATTATCAGAGCATATGAGCAGAGCATAGCGTCACGAGAGGGTAGCGACATTTTACCAGCGTTGTCCAGTACCGCAGTACTACAGCATGTTACAGCACAGTAGCGCTACTGCAAACAGGAACAATTATACTACATAGAAATTTCCATTCAGCATGTTATTTGAGCGGACTTTGCTTTTTTGGTGAGGATGAGTGGTACACGAGCACATTCACAGAGCGGAATATTGAGTGTCGCATCAAACCGCGCAGTGACGAGGAGAGTGAAACCTGCGCGCTGAACACTGCCGGGCGGGGCACGCACGCCATATATATTATATGTATATTTTCGGCTCGTATTTTCAGCCGATAATTTTTGGTGGCCGAAAATTCGGTGCATTCCTAGTTTTTAGTGTCACATGATCCTTCAGAAATTTTTCTAATAGGCTGATTTGGTGCCCAAGAAACATTTCTTATTATTATCAAAGTTGAAAATAGTTGTACTGCTTAATATTTTGTTCAAAAGATCTGTATTTATCTTTTGTAACAAATGTCTTTACTGTTACTTTTGATCAATTTAATGCATTTCTACTGAATAAAAGTATAAATTTATATATATATAAAAAAAAAAAAAAAAATTCTTACTGACCCCAAACAACAGTAGTGTTTGTCTGCTCTGAATGGCCAATAGAAACAGAGGTAAATACAGAGTTAATGACAGAATTTTGATTAGTTGCTTTAAGATGTAAAATAAACCATATTCAGCCTTTCATAATTTTCTTTGCTGTGAAACTTATCTGAGGCCTCTGGGTATGTTTGTTTGAACAGTGCATATTCACTATGCTATACTATGCCATTTCTGAAACACTGCACACCACTTTGTGTGCAAAGTGCACCACAAAATTCACAAGTATTATAGAGTCGTTTGAGAAAAAAAACAAAAACAACAACAACCACTAAATCAACGTCTTCTCTTTCTCTTACAGTTTAAGTGAAAAGTACACCTGTGGTTACTCTGCTGGGAACGGACTCACCTGTGGGAATGGACTTCATAAATTCACTAAAATCACCTTGGGAACAGTTCATAAGGTATTGCACAATAGCATAGTTTTTGTTAGTTTTGAATAAGGTGTTCAGAAGTGGCAGAAAAACATCTCAGCATTAAAACAGATGCAGGTACACATTCTAAAAGTTGAGTGTGCTTGGCATCAATGCTCTGGACACATTGCTCAATTAAGGCTGCACTATCATTAATATTGAATTGCTATTTTGGGCTGGCAGCTGCTTGGACCACAAACAGCAGAGAATAGTGTGTTATGTGCTTGTTAAAAACCTGACCCACTTACTTCAACCACCACCTGCTCAATATGCATCCTCCTAAGGTAATTCAATCAATTAAAATCCTTTTAGGCTTTCATACATGCCAACAAGCTGATGAAAGCTTGAATTGAAAAGGTTTGTTTGTTACAAAATAACAATCAACACTGTGAAACACTAAAATCTGCTAGGGAGGAAGAAAAATCCCTAATTTCTTGGCTGTTGTACCTGTCCTTGTTGAGGAAGGTCATGGCTGCCATCGGCTGCAGCATCTCCAGTTTGCCGACTGTCCAGCTGGGCCGGTACACACACTCTTCTGGAAGCTTGATGGGAAGCAGACAATGGCTGGGCAGCGTCTTCAGAGGAGCGTAAAGGGAGCAGCCGATGAGCGCTTGGCAGGACTCTTGCTTAAACACGTAGGAGAAGTCCTGAAAATACAATAAAGAAACAGAGTCTTGCATCACAAAATGCCTCTTCATGAAAATAGTCCTGGGAATTCACAGCAGTAATTAAGTACTACCTTAATCTCTGAGGGTTTGGGGCTGCAGAAACCCTCCTCCACCTCCATCTTGAAGTTCCCGCTGATGGCACCATCCAGAAGAGAGAGGCCAGCCCCTGACTCTGTATTCCCCATGTTTATAGGAGAGTAGCCCATGATGATGTGCTGCTCCAGTGATGGAGGGGTTGGGAACATCTGGTGCAGGTCTGCAGAACCTAGATCAATAAACACACAACGAAGGAACAGAATTTTGGCACTATAAATAGAAAATAGGCAACAGATGCTTGCCATTAACGTCTCAGTCTGTGATGACTTGTGCAGCACTAAAACGGTTTTTGTTTGAGAAAACATGTAGCTCTTGGATTCTGTAGCTCTAAGTAGGAGCAATAAGTAGGAGCTCATGCAATGACTTTTCTAGAATTGCACAGACATTAAAATCCTATGCTATTTCCTAATAAATAATAATAAAAAAAAAATATTTTACTATTATTTATATACTATCATAGTATTAATTAATATTTTTTTTAAATAGTTTTCATTCTAATTTAAGTTTTAGTGACTTAGTTATATTAACTTTAGTACTTTAAGTACTAAAATGAACATTAAAATGAAATAAATTTTACTTCAGTTTTATTTTTAATAAGTTTAGTAACTTAACGTTAACATTTTATTAGATAGTTGCCAAAGCAACTAATTTTTGTTTTTATGTTTACGTTTTATGTTTCAGTCTTCGAATATTTATATTTTATTTTATTTCAGGTTTTATTTCAATTAATGAAAATTTTAATAGGAAGTTTTCAAGTGAATTTAAGCATCACAACATTATAATGTACAAAAAAATCATTTTAAGATTTGCTGAAGATTACAATTAACAGTGTTACTGTTTTTAAAAAATAAACTTTACATGAAGTTAGCTAAAAAATGAGCTTGAACAATATCAGATACCAACATTTTTTTTTAAATCTTTAAATATACTTTTAAAATATATTTAAAAAACAAATATGTGATAATAAATAAATAAATATATTTTTAAAAATATCACTCCAATATCAGCCGATGACCAATATGGTACAAGTATATATAAAACATTTCTACAGATTTAACAGCTTAACGTTAAAAATTCCCACTCTCTCTATGGATAATATGAACTTACATTAACACATTCTAAACCAAACTGCTCACACACTTCCATTAACAGTTATTAGAACAAATGCATCAGTAATGATTCAGATTCAGCAGGGGTCATGAATTGAGGCACATACAAGGCAGGAGGTCTGGCGCTGCAGGTTTTGGTTCTTTCCTACCAAATTTTTCCTCTGCTACACCAGCAGCTCTCCTGGATCCAGGCTGTTTGGAGTAAGACAAAGAAATGCTCACTTTAATTGCTCTACTATTCCCCTAGTTCAGCAAATAAAGAATTTTATGACCACCTACAAGTTTTTATAATCAGGCAGGATGTCCAGCAACAAAGCTCTAATTTGGCTTCAATATGAGTATCACTGTATCCAATAGATTCATTACTGCTGGAGCTTCACAAAGTGTGATTCATACCAAAAATGTATAGAAAACAGTTGATTATGATGTTACGCTTTATTTAAATTAGGACAGCTAGCCATCTCACTTTCCACATCACAGTTAGCTGGTGAGTTCATAAGAGTACTAACCGTCAGGTCATCCTCGTCAGAGTTAAAGAGGTTGTCCAGGTCATTAATGGACACGACCAGATCTGTCTCATGAATCAAACTGGTGGTAGGAAGTGGTTTACTACCACCTGACCCCTGGGCATCTGTGTGAAAAGGTGTGTTCAAGATGACCCTCAGAATCATTTTCAGAAACAATGAAACATTTTTTATCAATTTAAGTGTAAGGAAATAATACGCACCATCAGAAGATGGCAAACTGCCATCATCCCTCTAAAAGCAAAATAAATAAATAAGACTTCTCACTTTGAGAAACATATCATCACAACATTTTTCTAAGAAAATCACTGCCTGACCTTATTTTTCTTCCCAGTCTCCCTCTCGGCTCCTGGTTTTTTGTCTTTATCAGAGCAAGTAAACTCCTCATCTCCTTCCTCAAAAGCATAAGGATCAGATTCATGCTCCTGGTCTCCATCGCACTCAGCTGCAGAGAGATACTGTCTTTTCTTTTGCTCGTACCTCTTCACCAGTTCTTCCGACACTTTCAGAGGCCTTTTGGAGGAGGACATAAACCTGCAAAAAAAAACACCCCACACTATGTTAGACCTTTAGCTGGAAGAAAGTCATACTGAATAACCGATCAGTTACACCAATACTACTTTTACATTTATTTGTTTGTATTTACCATGATAGATAGCTAAATAAATTAACACCCAGGCGAAAATGAAACACTTAAATATTAGTAGTACTAAAAGATTTAGACAGACACATCACTGTAGTTTTTTAAAAGAAATTAGTACTTTAATATATACATTAAAGTGTTAATGTTTTTAATATATTTGTAATCTAAAAATTAAAAAAATAAAAATAAAATGCATTTTAAAATCTAAAACATGCTTATTATTATATTTTTATTATAAAATGCCACATATCAATAAATATATTTTACATAATATCAATAATAATGGTTATAAACCTGCCCTATAGCCAGCCATAGCCACTAAATCAAAACATCAAGTGTGTAGCAAAAACCTGAAGGTAAACTCTCCAGAGACGCTGACATAGTCAGTGGTCATTTTTTCAGTAGCTGTTGACTATTTGTCTGTTCCAGCAAAACATTATTAGGTCACACAGAGTGCACCAGAATATTTGGCCAGGAACAAGGTCCAATTCAACCTATCTGCCCCTGCCATCAACTAACAACCAAGCAAAGCTTTTCAGCAAAGCTGCCTGATGTTATTGACAACCACTGAAGCAAAATGACTTGCAAAATGGCCAAATAAATGTTCTTTATGGAAGCGTAACTTTCCTTACAGTCCGTAATTAAGATGTTAAAAGGCTAACCTATTCTCAGGCAAGTTAGAAAAGCATCCTTTTTCAAAAAAGCAAGGACATGTTTTGAACAGCAATTAAATTTTATTTTTTACGAGGATCCATTCTGCCTGCCAAAAGAAAACTGTTGGTATTCAGTTCAACAAGCCAAATGACTCAATTTATTTTTAATCACACTTCCCAAAGTTGAAAATGTGTTGGTATTTAGTGTCACAATATCACTATTTAGTGCACAAGGCTAGAGAACTCACTCTGTAACCGACACAACACCATCCTGGCCTCCGGCCCTGTTACCATCCTCGAATAGTGTGACCACAGGAAGCTGAGGTGTTTGGAAATCTGCATTCTTCCTACCAGGCACCCTAAAGTACCTCCAGGGGTTATGTGTTGTGTCCTCGTTGGGGTTTATGGCGGAGCCCATGTACACGGTGGCTTCTAGGGACTCTGGGTATGGAGGTGGGCAGGGTAAAGGCATTGGGTCTAGTGGAGAATCATCTGGGGGTTTCTGGGGTACCAGGCAGAGCTCAGAGGAAAGAGGGTAGAAGTGTTGGTGCAAGGGTGAAGAGGAAGTCTTTAGGCCGTCGGCAGTCTCCTCTCCGCGCTCACAAGGGTGCGGGCTGAGCGGCGGGGGCTGAGGGGAGCCAGCCATCTCATCAGTTGAGCTGTGCAGCATTGGGGTCTTGCTGGAGGTGACGTCAGCATGGTGGAGGCTGGGGTAGCAGCTGTCCTCGTGGCCCTGCAGACACAGCCTGTGAACACCATCTCCCTGCTCCAAGTTGGGCTGTTCTTCACATAGAGAGCTGCGGTGGTGGAAGGGCATCTGGGGCCTCTTTTGCTGCTTGTCTCCTTTCTCCAGCTTCTCCGCCATCTTGTGTTTGGTAGAGGGCTGAGGAGGTTGGCCAGCAGATGGAGGATGCCCTGGGGTGCTACATGCCCGCTGTTTCTGGTTCTTAAGCCTGGAATGAAAAGAGAAAGCTCAATGTCATCAGCAGGCTTTCATTCATTAATTTTAGTTAATTACATGTCATTTGTTGCAAATGTGCAGCTTGAGTATACCTTGAGCAACTGCACTGTGACCTTTGAGACAACTCCACAAAGTCCCAAACAGAAGCTTTGTCCGTTACTTCCTCGCAAACTCCATTAGACATGGTTGAAAACTTTCTCCTGCAAAAATAAACCATACCAAACACCTGAAGTTGCTTTGTTCTTACTCAATAAATTTCCCATTGCCAGACAATTTACTCTGGCTGATCAGTTAAGCTGTAGTTTTCATAATCATACTTGTTCTGGGCTCGGTTAATATTGCACTCCTGCCAGACTCGCTCCCCCATTTGGCTGGCTAGCCGGCGGGGGATCTTGCCTCCGTGATGACTGCTGCTGTCCACACTAAAGGCGCCTGACATAGCTGAGAGTTTCACCCATTTCTGGGCAGGCTGAGAAACTGCAATAGAGGAGGAAAAAATCATTACAACTAAATGTTTTGACAGCAACAGAGAATCCAATGTTTTGATTGTCTGGTCTTACTAACGCATAATTCAACATTGAACTTTTCGAAAAATAAATACAAATGAAAACAAAAATAAAACGATAAAAAATTACATTAAATGTATAATTACATCACATAAATAATCACTGTTAAATAATTACCATAAACAGTTATATGACTGCTATATGAAGTTATAGATAATAATAAAAATCACAAACACACACATATTCACAACTTCTCTGGCTTTAAAATGACTCTTATGCTGACAAAAAAATACATGAACTTAATAGTTAAATAAACAATTAAATAATTACAATAGAAAATGCTAGATTTTTTTTATAATATCTTCTGCATCTAAAATGTCAGTTAATGCTGTAATAAGAAAAAAAATCTATAAATCAATCACACTTGTGTAGAACTAAAGTTAAACATTTAGATTTTTTTTCCTTCATTTATTCACAATAACTGAGAATGTAGTAGTGGTACCTGCTTGAGCCTCCTCTGGTGAAGTGGGAGGAGTCAGAGTGACTGACGAGATGCCAGTATCTCCATGGATCATGTGACTGTGCTGACCTCCTGAGTAAGAGCCTGAGGAGGTGGAAGAGCTCACTGGAGCCACGACCGGGATGTCTGACTGGGCCACCAGCACCAGGCTGGCTGGATACACCATCCTCACCCCAGCTGCGCAACATAAATGATTACTTGCACTCGTACTACACATTAATTGAGATGACGTTGAACTCTCAATACGTACAGCTGACTTACCAACAACAACCTCAACAGCAGCCAAGGAATCATCCTCCCAGTCAAGGTCATCCATCTTGTCGTCTGTGACCTCCTTGGTGTTGGGGCCTATGGGATAGAACTGCTTCCATTCTTCAATCAACTTCTGGGTCGGTGGATCTGACAGCTTGAATGACTGGCCCGTCAGAGTCCCACTCAAACCATACGGAGAGAGGATCACTGGAGGAAAACAGGCAGTATACTGTCTCAATGTAATTGCAAGTGTGATACTTCCTGGTAATATCTCTGTTCACTTTGTGGTAACCTGAGAACCTGAGAACATGAGAACGAGAATGCTTAGGGCCACAAAAAAGAAAGCCATAGAACGAAAGTCATGAGCTCTGCCAATAATTCAGTTCACACTAGATCTGAAACAGGACAATAAATAAAGAGCAAAGGTATTTCCTTTTTAAAGTGTTATGAAACATGGTATTAGATGTTAACATATGTCTCGTAATTATATATTATATATAATCTATATATCTATATCTATGTGTTATTCATTAAGATACTATTAGATTTTTATTCATATTTTGAATTTTTTTTTATATTTTGCATTTTGATTTTTTTATTTTATTTTTAGTTTTAGTAATTTTTTTTGTGTTTTGTAGTTTTTAACAGTTTTTGTTTATTTCCATGTCTCTATATATTTTTATTTGTCTCTCTATCTCTATACATATTTTAATTTTATTTAAATTTCATACACCAAGTTAAGCTAGATTAAACTGAGAAATGTTTTTGATATTTTATTTGTTAACATTTATTTCAAATAACAATTTTTATGGTTTTAATTTTAGTTTTCTATATTAACCCTGATATATACTAAATATATTTAAAATAATTTTTAAAACCATTATATATTTTCCCTATGATTGTTAGATGCATAAAATATTAAAAGAACTGCATTTATTTTAATTTTGTATTAGTAGCATTATTAACGTCTTTCCTGTCACTTTTGATCAATTAAGGCATCCTTGCAGAATAAAAGTATTCATTTCTTAAAAGTGTATAATATATTTGCGAACATGAACTGCAATGTGCAGCTCTTTTAAAGCAAAGGAAACTGACTGGAGCACAAACAGTTGCATTATCTCCACTCCTCCTCCTACAACTTCTGAAGCTTTTCTCACCTACAATTATACGTTATTCAAAACTGTGGTGAGATCTGACCTGTGCTGATACAGGGAGTTTCATGACACTTTAACACAAACACACAAGGCAAGTGAAAACTTGGCGTGTCTCAACACGTGTACAAGTAATAAAAATATTCACAACGCAAGAGAGTTCATATATGTTTATATTAGGCTAATTAAGCATATTGTTAGAAGCAAGAAAGATTGTTGCAGTCATAGTAAAAAGAGCAATTTCCATGTAGATAAGTATTACTTGAGAGGATGTTTGGGTCCATTGTTCAAGACAATAAAATATGAAGGGATAATAAGAATGAGTGCACTTGGCATTCGACATTATTGCTTTCGCAAATACATGCAAAAGGAGTCAAGCATAGGCATTAGTTGCCATTTGGGATGCGGTTAATGAACTAAGACAAGCCAGACAACTGAGCACAAGCCCTGTGAATGAGCTCTGCCAAAGTCAATCTTCAGCCATTACAGTGAGAACTGGAAAAAAAAAAAAACACGAAATTAAATCAATCAATCTGTGACTGCTAGCCACTTAGAATGCAGAAAAAACAAGCTTCAGATAAAGAGGTTTGTCATCACCTCTTGAAACAAGGACTCTTCCTTTAAACAAATATTTTACTCTTAATTCAAGTTAAGCCCTATGAGAACTGTGGAATGACTTGAAACCATTTTGGCAGCATGCTATCAACACATCAGAACTTAATTTGTATTTAACCTGGAATATTGCTTTAAAAAGCAACAGCATTTCCAAAGGTGGATTAACGACTGACGTTGATCCCACATAGGACAACAGGTTGAGAAGAAACACAGATGCATATTGTTCAGGGTAAAGCATACTGTTCCAAGCAGTAATGTAAGACACAAGCTTGTGAACTCAGCACGTTGGAGGGAACGGTGGTGATGTAACAAAGCTTAAAGCCAGAGAAGTACTGAACCTGGAAAACACCTCATCAGGACCACAGTGGGGCTACATTGAGATAATGACTATCACAAGAGAAGCAGCATCTCAGAGGTGTTAACATATTGTAGGCCTTCCATTACGGTGCCCTTGAGCAGAGGAGAAAACGTGTTTGCCACCAGTCTGACTGCTGAGGCAACGACAAACCACAAAAAAAGACAACAGAACAAAGGGGAGGGCCTGTCATCTTTTGAGTTTCAACACTAAAGTGTAAATTCCCTCTCAGTGTTTCCCACAGGAATTTGTGAGACTGTGGTGGGTGGTCCTTGATTTTTATTTTATTGATAATTTATTCTCCTCTTGCCTTATATCGAAATCCTCCAACATTTTTGCTTTCTCCTCTGTGCTTCCGCGTTCGTCACTCAATAACGGTGATATAATTTTTAAACACATTCCCGATATTTCGATATACATTACCAGTGTTTCCCATAACGTACATTAATTTATTTGTGGCGTTTGACTTCGTTGAATAAACATGAGCACTGCAAGAAAAGTTTCGATGACATTTTCATTTTTATCTGATAAAATAGCGTTCATGAGCGGATCTGATTTGATTACAGCCATTACTGGGGAAACCGCTAGTTTCATCACTCCAAAAGCGCCTCCTGCTGGCAGAGAATGAATTTGCATTTTCAATAAACCCGTCTCCAGCAACATTATTATACTAATATTATAATGTGCAGCATGAAAAAAAATTATATTTGAGATTTGCTGAAGATTACATTTAACAAATTATTAGTGCTATTAAAAAATTTACTTTAAGTGAGATATAGATCATGGCAAAGGTAACCTAAAGTAAAAGCAGAGGAAATAAGCATGCAAAATTAAATATAGAGTATCAACCAAATAAAAAAAATAAACAAATATTTTGTTAACCAACATGGCATGATTTTTGTGTGCAATATCAATCACACAGCCTTTGCATGTCCTAAGGTTGAGACTACAACATCATGACATAAAAATTCAAGACACAATGTACATACAGAGTCAACTGATCAG
Source organism: Sinocyclocheilus anshuiensis (assembly GCF_001515605.1). Classification (NCBI taxonomy): domain Eukaryota; kingdom Metazoa; phylum Chordata; class Actinopteri; order Cypriniformes; family Cyprinidae; genus Sinocyclocheilus; species Sinocyclocheilus anshuiensis. Next base: position 63,786 of record NW_015549578.1, read on the forward strand.
CAATGCTCCTACCTTGAACCGAGCTGCTGCTCTGCTGGGCCAAAGTCAGGTGCTCCTCACTCAACAGATAGACAGGCTGGTGTTGGTTAATCTCCACACTGGTGCACACGTTACTGTCTCCATGTACGAAGAACGTGAAGGAGCAGGACAGGTGCTCACTGCAAAGGAGTAGGCACAAATGGAGGATTACTCGAGGGTCTGGAGTTACAGCCTGAGAGAAAGTAGCACACTTCCTGGAGGTCTCTGGGAATGGTGTGTTGACAGCCGAGGTCTTCACAGCGTGTTTACAGGCTTAATGCCCAGAGAGCTACAGTTAGTGACTAAACCTTTGTGACACTGTCACACAGGACACATGTTTTAATCCACTCAATATGTATTGTGATGGTTTTATATATATTTGAGTTTTATGGATTTACATGATGTCTTAGCCATTTCATTGCTCTTAACTGTTTAAGGGTGCTTTCACACTTGGTTTGATTGCCTGGTCTGAACCTGAGTTCGATTGCTCCCTCCTCCCCCTGCTGGACTGCGTTCATATTATTTTATTTGGGTCTGAACCGCGGTGCATTTGCGTCATCAAGTCAGCAGCTGCTTACCCCGTTGCTTAGTAACGACAGTGGAGGAGAAGGCGGCAAAATGCTTAGCATTGCTTTCTTCACTTTTATATTTATGTTTTTGAACCGTTTCCAAAGCTTCAGTACATAACGGCACTTACGTCTGTCTTACGAATGAACTGCAAATGCTCTAAAGAACGCTGAAGGCGAAGAGAAATGAGATATACAGCTCTCTGCCTGCAGCACTTCACTTGAACCGTACACCAGACCACCCCTTTTAAGCGGACTCGGGTACTGCATCGACGTCATTTGAACCCTGTTGCGCACCAAAAGTGCTAGTGTGAAAGCACCCTTAATGTGTGTATGTCTTTAAATGAGTCTGGGTTTGGACAGAAAATAGGAAATGGACAGTATTAAGGAGGCAGCATGACAAGCAAACACTCTCTCACTTACAAATGCGCTGGTGATCACCCATCCTGGACTGTGGAGTTTTATTCTGACTCACCTTTCCAGATTCAAGCTTTTGGACTTTCATTTGGATTGTAAAGACACTGTTTTGTAAACATAATTGGGCTGTAAAGACACTTGCATTGGGACTATCAACACACTGGGACTCATTCAGACTGTTTTAGGGTATGGTGTTCTGAACTATATGCTTTTAACAGCCTGAGGTTTCATAGTCTCATGTGAATATTGTAAATACACCACTGGTTTTCACTTCACAACTGTCGTCTGTCTCATCTTTTTAAACACTCAAAATCTCACATAGTATAATCTGACCCCATTTTAAACTATGTAAACTATGTAGGGCCGGACGTTACACCTTGACTAGGAGTACTATGAAAAGGTTACTACGCGAGTATCCTATTACAAGTTCAGAGTAGGGATGTTCATTTTAACCGTTTAACCGGTTAACCGAGCGTAAGAATTTTGACCGATTAATACAATCATTTAAACGGTTTAAAAAGTCCTTTAATTATTTATTTTTTCAGTAATTTATCAAAATATTTAAAAGGTTTGCTGCATAGTTAAAATACACTACGCGTATAAAAAAATGTGTTTTTAGGGGGAAAAAAACAAGTCGCGTATACGACGCATTTTCTATTTCATTCAGAAATAGGCCTAATGCCGACACGAAATGTTTACAAACATTATAATAAACACTGTAAACATAGCTAGGCTATTTTAGTTCCCCTCACTCCACAACAAATCCTTTCAATTAACAGTATTTAGAAAAGAACAAGAATTAAAAATATAAGAAGCTATAGCAATATAAACGACAAGCCAAAACGAATTCATTTAGGCTAAAACGAAACTGAAACCAACGTTGGGTCTCTCATTCCACACAAAATCAAATGTTTCCATATTCGCGATGTATTTGAATGGCAAATTATTATTTATTATGTACTTCACTCGCGTTCCAATATCCACGTAAAACAAAATGTTTTGCATAACATCACGGTGGTACTGTGATAACACTTAATGGCACAGATCTTACTACATATTTTTTTTTACTAAATAGTTTTTTTTTTCCACATGTTTGACTGACTGTATTTTATTATGATAATGAACAGGCTGCATTGTCAAGGTAGCAAAGCTTAACTG
>NW_015549578.1:66005-68441 GCF_001515605.1 Sinocyclocheilus anshuiensis
AATTGTAAAAGGTTTGCCTTTATTTGTGTACATTCACTATAAAAAACAAATCTTTGTGCTTTTGTAAAAATAAGCCTACAGAAAAATAGGATGTCACCGTCTGTTTCCTTTCGTGCAGCACAAAAATTAACCGAAGTTCTGCATATAGGCTAGGCTACTTGTTGCACAGTTTTTCTTTCATTTTCTTAATTTATTATTTAAGTCAAAATATGTTTCTCGTATAGGCCTATTTATTCGTTATATAGCCTATAGACTACCGCTCGCAGAAGCGCTGCAGGTGTGTATATGATGACCATGTGAATCCTCATGTTCTGTTGTTTGCTGCTTTTTGTGCATGTAAAATGAATCCCCGGGAAACAAATATTAGTATTTTTTAACGGGTCGCAGACACTTATCCTTTCTAATTTAATTCAATTCTAATTTAAAATAATCTTGTCGGTTAACGGTTAACAATCGGTTAACGAGCGTCGGTTGTTGGTTAGGAAAAATAACCGAAATAAACATCCCTAGTTCAGAGACTTCAACTTTGGGGTTTTATAAAGTGTTTGATTAAATTCTAGAACACATAATGAATGTCTCACACTCTGACTTGCTTTGTAGCACACATTCTCAAAGTTAACAACCCAACACCTGTGAGTGTGTGACCCACAGGCTAGAGTAAACAGCTGTTACAGTGTAACCAAACATGCAGTGATCAAATTCATGCATTCAGGAAACATCAACTGAACCCACAGTTTTTTTTGTGTTTTTTTTCCCAAAGCCTAAATTCTGAAGAACTTTTATATAGATTAAAAGAATTCATCATAACATTACAAACTTGCACCTGATAAAGCAAAAATCTGAAATGCTTTTATAAGGGAATAAACTATGCAATGCTTCACAGCAAATAACAATCAAACAACAGTAAACTATAAACAATAGTTAGCAATCATTAAGGACATAAATGTACAATTAGTCTTTGTGGGAAAACAATTATGTCATTTGCAATGCTTCATGGGAGTGGGCAGCTGCTGATGAGCTCTTCTGCTGCCATTTCTGTTTCCATGGAAAGAGAAACTTCTTTGATAGGTGGAATTTCTGCTCAGGATGCTTTCATTTATAATACTGAAATCATACTGACTTGTGTTTTCTTTAGAAGCTTTAAAGTCAGTTTGTATTGGAAATACACCCTGTCTAACTCTAAATGCATGTTATTGATCTTATTGTGAACAATTCATCCACGCATTTCATTTTCTTTCTTTTTTTTTTTTTTGGACCTTGTCAATTTTAAATTAAAATGCCAACTTGATCTCACAGTGAAATGACAGCCTTTTCTCTGGCGACGTATGTTGGACTTCTCCAATCACTTGGAGACAACTTTTTTTTTTTTTTCCTTTTTCAAAAATTAGTTTCACTTGGATGTGTCACAATATGACAGAAAAGATCTGTCACTAATTCCAATACATCAGGACACGAATCTGAGCCCATGATTGGTCTATATTGAAAGAGCCATACATTATGATACAAATTCAAAGTCATTTCTGTTGCAAATTTATTTATACTACAGACTAGGGATGTCAACGATTAATCGATTATCGATTAATTGTCGATAAGAGATGCAATCGATTAAAGCTATCGATGGTCGATTAAGCTGTTTAATTTTTAATTTCGTGCGGCTCATGCGCAAAACACATGCGAGCGGCTGTGAGTGACGGTGACCGTATATAAATGCATCATCATTCATTCATAATGTACAAATTAAGCTTTTAATGTGATTTAAACTTCTACATTAAAATGGAAACAACACAAAGTTCTTCAACATGGAAAGCAATAGAAATGTAGTAACTAAGTCATTTCCCCAGATAATTCTTTCATATCGGGCTCTGCGCTTTGCAGGGCTGTGGGACACAGGACAGATAGGCTATTCATTCCTACAACTTGTTAATTCGTTCCTACGACTTATTAATTTGTGGCCACTGTCCATGTTTCATTAATTTTGTTCCTTAACCCATGATTTAACTAAAATGAGGGAACAAATTAATAAATCGAACAAATTCTTAATTCATGGCCATGAAATCTTTCATTTCTCTTAGATGCAAAAACAGCGATAAAAAGTGAATGACAATAATATAAACCTGCGAAATTAGAGGGTTAGACTGTGAGGATTTAGGAAAAGAAACAATGCCTAAATATTATTGAATTTGTGGAAATTCGTGACCAACCGGCAAACCAGAACAAAGCCGCATAAATGTAGGCTATATGGGCTCGAACGGCATCCAAAAGCATGGTCGCGATGTAACATTTTCCAGCTAACCAATTATTCCTCTAAAAAACAAAGCTTTTATACCACACTTGTCATAATCAGAGCTTATAATCTGTAAATAAATAATTGCTGGATTCAAAACAGCAATTTAAGGCGCTGTGACTGACACTGACTATACGTTTTCCCGGAGCATT
>NW_015549578.1:68531-72247 GCF_001515605.1 Sinocyclocheilus anshuiensis
AAAAAACTATATCTGGCTTAAATAATTAAACTAACAGATTTAAAACAGAAGTGTGGCGCGGTGCTCCATAAACAAGTTCACGGAAATAAAAGGATGACAACGCGCATTCAATGCAAAATGTTTGTTTGCTTTATTTTACAAAAGCACAAATCTTCTGTTTTTATTGTGTGCAAAAATAAAAGTAAACACTTTTGCGGATTATATCTTACTCCAAAAATGGATTTTTTTATGTTTCAGCTGTTCGATCGCACCGGCGCCTTGCGCGCACACCCCCCACATATTCTAGCAATTCAAACTTACATCGCAGTCTGTTCATTATCAAAATAAAATACAGTCAACCAAACATAAAAGGTTACACTGGTCAGTTTAAATAGACCGTAGTATACCGGTCCACTCTGCTGTTATGCCAAGGACGTTTTTGCTCATGTGAAGAGGATGATCTTTTCCGTCTATATGCTAATGCATAAATAAACAAATAGGCCCACCGGAACGCAATTCAAAATCTGAAATTTTCCGGAACAGGATCCGGCAGGATCAAATTAAGTACTGGTCATAATACTCGCATAAAAATGTTTCACGTTAGCAACAGTGTGTTGTGCTGCAGCAGCGCCGATGGAAGCGGTTCACTGACTGCGCAGCACAGCCACATGCGCCACAGTTACGTTTGGGATAATTTTATTTTAAATGCCATAATGTCAGTTGAAAACATTGCAATAGGGCTGCATAGACGCATTTTGCAGCATTAAGGTTAGCGATTAATCGATTAATTGATCGTTAATTTAAACGATGATCGATCATGGAAATGATCGAAAATTGACATCCCTACTAGACAAATAATGCTCTCTTTAATGGCATTTACAATTTGACTTTCTAGAACTTTACAGTGGCAGCTCTCTCTTTGCATGCCTGAACACTAGCCCATTCTCATTCAGAAAAAACAATGCAGAGAACCAGAACTTCCTGCCTTTAAGCCAACAGTGCAATGCTCTCACTGGAGGGATCGAGTGATGACCCCTGGTAACACCAGAGGGTACAGTGCCAACATCACCCTGTGCAATACCAGGGATGTATGAGAGAAAAAAGAGAGAGAGAAATGGGGAAGCCTGCATTCCTCAAACGTCTGTTGAGCACTCTTAGTCATTACGACATGCCCCCAGCAAACCACTACAAACCCTACACAGACAGATGGCACTTCAAAGCATGTGCACAGCCCTATGCACTACCGTTCAAAAGCTTGATGTCAGAAGGATTTAAAAAAAAAAAAGAAATTAATACTTTTTGGCAATGATGCAACTAAATTGATTAAACGTTACAGTACAGACATTTATAATATTACAAAACATTCAAATAAATGCTGTTCTTTTGAACTTTCTATTTAAAAAAATCCTGAAAAAAATAATCATGTTTTTTCAGTACTGTTTTTCAGTATTGATCATAAGAAATGTTTCTTGAGCAGCAAATCAGCATATTAGAATGATTTGCGAAGGATCATGTGACACTGAAGACTGGAGAAATTATGCTGAAAATTCAGCTTTGCCATCACAGATTTTTTTTTACTATGATATATATATACATATATATTAAATATATTAACATAGAAATAAAAGATATTAAATTGTAAACGGTAACGCCAAACAGTAGTGTATATATTTAGAGCTCAATGTGACCTAACAGCATTCAAACTCACCTATCTGCCTAATGAAAAAAACAAAGCACCAGAAATGCTCAGCTATGAGTATCACTGCTTATTAGGAAGAACTCTGGATGTCTGACATCTTTTCAAGTTCAGGCAGAGCTGAACAAGTGAAAGTGAAATGGTGGTTCCTGTTGACCTACCTAGTGCAGGGGTTAAAGCAAAACAAAATCCTGAGCCTGAACTTTTTTCCAGGGGTTGCGGGGGTGGACACATACACAGGGTTATTTGGCAAAAAAAATAAAAAATAATAATAACATTATTTGAAAATAGATTTTCCTTGAAACTAACTATATCTGCCCTTTCCATTAGCCCTTGACAGGCTCAGACTACAGACTATGGTGGGCTATTTGAAACAGCAATACCAGGAAAGGTTACTCACTATAATGCAAACACATGTAACATTTAGGATGCTTTTGATATCAAGTTTTGCTGGTTAGATTTGTCCTTGACAAGGTACAAGATTACCTACAATTTAAAACATGAAATTTCTGAAATTGTTTTGTTCAAAATAAATAATAGTAAATTAAATACTAGGAAATTAATATAAAATAGGAAATATACAAAGACAGTTTACTACAGAAAACTACAGTTCAGTTCAATTAACAACAACAAGTTCAGTTCAATTAACAACAACAAAATAAAATGCTCCAAGAACTGGTAACTTAAACAGGGTTCGTACAGATACTGCAAAATGAAATTCCAGGACTTTCAAGGACTTTAAGCACTACTCTTTTGGTTTTCAAGGACTAAATTCAGGTAGTCCTCACTTATCACTTAACAAAAAATATTGTTATTGTCTTTCAAATTCTAATATATAAACTAATAAAACAAATGGTACAAATAAAGTGCAGCACATGCAAAGAATGCAATGACTGTGGCAACTTTAACATTTGAAAGGATACTATGGCAAAGTTATCGCTTTCCTTATTCAAACTGATTTTTTTTTTTCACGAGTATACGATTGACCTGAAGAATGAAAGCTAGGCTATATCATACACTTGGAAAATTATGAGCTATACCACCGCTTATCGACACTAGGGGTGTGACAATAAACTTAGCTCACGAGTTGAGACAAAATGCATATACTTGGTTCAATAGAACAAGACAATGTTTTAATACTTTATGAAATATTTGAATGACAAAATATTTGTCTTTTAATTACAAAAAGTAGAACAACGCAGTTACATTTCGAAATGATTTAACAAATCTAGGGCTTAACTAACAATTATTTTGCTAATCAAGTAATCTACTGATTATTTTGACAAGTATGTTTTAGTAATACAAATAGAACCAAGTGAAAAACAGGCTTTAATATGACTATATTTATATATAAACTAACGATGAGGCAATAATAATTGGCTCAAATAAAGTATCAAAACCAAGTACATGGTTTTATTGAACAACTGTTAAAAACATAATGTAATATGCCTATATTATAACAAATACCTGCAGAGTGTGCCAATGGCCTGGTGATGTTTCATGTGATTCAACGACGTTTAAATCCATTTAATTGCAATATTTGGCCATATGCAAAGTGAGAAACTTTTATTTTGAAATCGTGATCTACTATAAATCGCATATTTAGAAATATGTTGATGTATTCTGTGTTGGCATAGGTTTATAAATGACTTAAGTTACAAATTAAGTGAGATAACGCAAGGTTTTCCCAGATGAACATTAGGCAACCCAAACTCACCGCATATGCAGAGGAAGAGTTTAGCCCCTTTCACACATATAGTCTTCACTGGTAAATTACCGTTAAGAGATCATGTGTGAACAGGACCTTTTCTGGAGATGACGTGATTACTCTGAGCTGTTAAGTGATTTTATTTTGAAATCGCGATCTACAATAAATCGCACATTTAGAAATATGTTGATGTATTCTGTGTTGGCATAGGTTTATAAATGACTTAAGTTACAAATTAAGTGAGATAACGCACAGTTTTCCCAGACGAACGTTAAGCAACCCAAACTCACCGCATATGCAGAGGAAGAGTTTAGCCCCTTTCACACATACCGT
>NW_015549578.1:72340-82006 GCF_001515605.1 Sinocyclocheilus anshuiensis
GTCTCATGTTTATAGGACCAAAAATGTCTGATTGGCTAGTAATGTTAGTTTGGTTGAGAGTGAAAGCTGTGTTCCACTCATACATTGGTAGACGAACTCATTAACTCAAACGTGATATCAACAAGTTTTGCACGGTGCCAGAGAACTTTAAGCCCTGCTAGTGTGAAACCGCATAGTCAGTGTTTTGTGAGAAGAGTAAGCTCTTTAATTAAAACTTAGAGGAAGCAGCCACACTTTCCAGCTCTTGCATCCTTAACTGACACTGAGTGCACTGTGCGCACAGTAGGGTTGGGTACCGAACTCGGTACTTTTAAGGGTACCGACCGAATTGCGTCGGTACTACAGAGTACCGATTCACGTTAAATCAATCGGTGCCAAATTTCGGTACCTGAGAACACATCTGGGCGCATACGCTACAGAGAGAGAAAGACTCTGTGACGTGATGTGATGTCACCCCTGCAACTCGTTCAAACAACACACAGGGCAAACCAAAATGTTCTGAAGTGTGGTTACATTTCTAGGGCCGTAGGAGTCCATTCATAAAATCTCGCGGAATGCCACGGAATTCATACATTTTGGACGAATAAATCAAAAGCAGCCACTGCCACTTAATTCGAATCGCGATATGAACTAGTGTCTGTGAATATTAAAATGCAAAAAGATGGTTTAAATATGAATCCTTTTTTGTTTGAATTTTGTTTACCACACAAATACTGAAGCACGCGTGATGCTCGCGGTGATTTCCGGCCTCTGCGTCTCACTATATGACAGCATGAACACAAAAACGTAATCCCCATAGCTGCTGTGAGTCACTTCACGAGAATTTTACCGTTTCATTTGAGAAAACTAGCATCATCATACTGTATACACACAGAAACTTCATGGCAACCTGTCAAAATAAAAGTACGGTTTAACATGTAACAGAAATATATTACTCTTGTATTACTTTTGTACAGTATATGTATGTACATCTTTAAATATTCCATTTTCTATCAAATTTAAATAAAACAATTAAATGATAAAAAATAAATATTACAACCAGATTAATCACTTAATTGTAGAAAAAAAATACAATTATTAGCCTATTCAAAATTTTTTTAAAGGAATATTCACACAATTTTTCTTCCATTAATTAATTTCAACAGTAAACCTCAGTTTGTTTGTTTGCCAAAAATTAAAGGGTTTCATTTTCATTTGATTTAAAATAAATCTTTAATGCCTTCATTTGATTTTCAGAAAAATTAAACAAGAATTTATGGGGGGGGGGGACTTATTTTTTCACTGAAATAACTGTTTTTGTAATTGAACAGAGAGTAAAGTACCGAAAAAAGGCACGAATTTCATGTACCGATACTGGTACCGTACCGGTTAAAATGTGAACGATACCCAACCCTAGCGCACAGCCACAGCAGGAAGCCGTATCCTCCCACCCACAGACACACCACAACACCTCTATCCTTAGGGAGCCAATGACATCTATGCAAATGAGACAGACAATTAGATGGACCGCACCTTTTGCCCCTCCCTACATTATTCAAATATTTAACTTAAGACAGGCACTTCATTAGGATGACGACAAGCTCTGGTGTAACTCTCAAGCAAACAAACAGAGTATCCCGCGAGGTTACGCGACAGAATCGCTGGCTTCCAGAGCAGGAGCTCTTCCATACACAAGAATGCCACCAGCCTGATGTCACTCGTCTGCTGCGACAAACAATGAGGATCATGCTGTTAAATGCCGCAGCTTACAGCCAGCATCCGCATCGCTGGGCATGAAACCAGGTTATCGCCAAAACGTAAACAAGGCAAACAGCGGTCACAGTTTCAATCATCAGTTTGCACAACTTCTCTTTTACCTTTTGTTGATGGGCTTCTCATCCTTCTCGTAGGGTTTGACAAACCACTTGCCGATACGAACAAAGGATCGGTTCATGAGGCAGCGCTCCAGAAGGTTATGGATGGCTTTGAAGAGCAGCGTTCGGCACTCATAGGTCAGACCGCTCTCCCACGAACCGTCCTCATAACCTGTGAGACACAGAGGACAGATCAGTACTCTATTATATCCACATGCTCAACTGCTGCTGGCCCAGTTAAGAGCCTTTACCATCACTTTTTAGTTAATCATAATGCATAGGGCAAAGACAGATGGATACTTTGGAAGACCACACATATTGCAATGTCGGGCCAGTAGTTCAGATTTCTACCATAATTTTTACTTTTCATTTTCATTTGTCAGAAAAATACACACTACCATTCAAACATTTGCAGTCAGTAAGATGTTTGTATATAATAGAAATTAACACCATTTTAAAAAAATCTAACCAACCCCAAACTTTTGAATGGTAGTGTATTTCTTATTTAACTTTAGGTTAGACAAAAAAAAAAAACATTTTTTTTTTTTATTGGCAATAACAGCTAGAAATTATATCAAGTTATGAAACTATAACATGGCACACAGATGATTTCTTGATAATTATATTCTTGGTTACTCATTATCAAGTCATGTAATTTTCACCTAAGTTAGCCAACAATAACACATCAATGGTCTGATAGGTCACAGGATGGTTATGTCTACTGGCCTTAAACTCATATTTTAGGTTGAGCCCTGTCTAAAGCTCCATCTCAGACCTCTCAAGAGTGTTTGTTGTTGAAAGAGATTTTTATAAAGGAACAAATCATTCAAAGAACCAGGAAATTAACCCAACTTAGCGCTTCACTGACCAAGTATTGATCAAGCTATTATGGTAATAAAAGGTAAATGAGAAACATGTTTTATCCCCCTCCTTAAAACAAGCCAGGCCAGCCAATCTATATAAGCATCGTTAACCACAGTTTCCTCTTCCATATAAGAAGAGCTGCTTATATATTGAGTAAGTCTTATTTGCTATGCAGATATCAATAGTTATGCTAAGAAAAATAAAGTCTCAAAGTCTCACTGCAGACATACTAAAATCCTTGAATACTTTTGCTTTAACGCAACTGCAATTAATGCAGTTAGCAAACCTCAACAACTGCAATATCAATAGCCGGTCTATGACTAATGTCTGGAAAAACACCTCCAGTCTAACCACCAATTTTGCTATGAAAAAAATCAGTATCAAGCCCCGCTTAACCTCTGACAAGCAAAACGTCATCTCTCACTACACATATTTCTAATTGTGTATGCACATGTTACAGTTTGGAAGATGTGTCAGTTTAACAACCAAGCAGACGTACATGATAAGTCATGGTGGACGAGCTCGGCAAAGTTGGGGTCGTCTCCCCACCAAAAGATCCAGAGCTCCCGCCGGCCCGGGGTCTGGTGCCTCCGCCACACGCTCAGCACATCTGCCTTCAGGCAGCGACTGAAGCTGCACAGGATGGGGTCCTCCTCCGTCACCGGGAAGAGGATGGGGGACGAGGTGGGGCCCTGCCATACAAAACACTTCCATTTGATCCCGGTGAGGTCAGCCTAAAGGCAAAGAGAGAGGGAAAATGTGTTAGAAAAATCCATCATGTAGGAAAGCTCAGCAACCAGTGATAAAGCGACAACTCCACTAGGGTTAATAGACATGCTTATGCAAAAACAGCCCAAATGTCAATCTGATTGTGCAACTTTGATAAATGTAGACATGTTAAAGTAGTTTTTCTGTGACTAATGCAAGATGACGCCATCTAACCATGTCCATTAAGCATAGTGAATCAACATAGGCCTATTTGAAATTCACTGTCAGCATTAAGCTCTGAAAAACTTTTGACTTTTGCTAAACTTTCTCACCACTTTGATAAGTATCTGAAAACTTTTCTCATATGCATCATTTGCTTGTCCAAGATTCATCCTACAATTTAGAGTACATTTCAAGTCTATTGTGTATTTGTGTATCTATCAATATTTTGTGCTTGAAATTGCTTTAATGTCCCTTAAATTACAGCTTTCGCAGTAAGTGGATCTTGAATTTAAAAACAACAGATTATAGAAACTACTTTTTTATTCATTATTTAAGATTAACTTTATTCACATGGTTAATAATTACGCTGAGCAACTAGCAGATATGTTACACTGATTCAATTATATAAACTGAAACCAGCAGTAATTTTGCTGAGAAAGCATATTGATTTTGCACTTTTTTTGTGAAATGTAGCCCCAATTATAGAATAAGCCCCAAACAAAGATGAGATGATATTTCCACTCATAATCTGCATTAAAGATCACTTCAATCAAGTTCACAGTCTGACCTGGATTACTGTAGTAATGCAAGTAGTTTATCCAACATGTCCATAAAAATTATGAGTGCAAGATGGAAGTGAAATAAGGCCAGACAGACAGAAAGCTTATCATGAATACTTGGCTCTTGTTTACAGATCACTCTACAACCACAAATTGAAGAAACTAACGTAGGTGTATATAGGAAAATTAGACTTCTATTACCACACATTATATCTACAAATTTCAACAAGCATTACTAGTACATAACCAAGCAGATAATTAGACAGAGACAAAACAAAGACCACAAACAAAGCTAAATAGCTTTTATAATCTGTCCTTTCTTGACAAAGTTCACACATACTGTCTTATCAGGAATGGAAGGACGAGAGTTCATGTCAAGATCACCTTATTTCTCCAGCTGATTGATCACAGTACATTAGAACTTCTAATTATTAAAGGTTTTCTGAAATGTCATGTTTAAATATGCAAAAGAGCCATTATCTAATTAAATATGCACTAATATGCATATATTTCCAGAACAGAAACCTAAACATTCAATTAAGACTCATTTCATTCTGTTGACATATTAAAGGTTTTTACAGAGGGGATTTATTTTTATTACTCGATAAATCAGAAAATACTGTCAACAGCCAGAAAAAATATATATATTTCCACCATGTTTAGGAATAAAATGTTATTTAAATCAAGCAAATGGCACAAACAAACCCCTCTAACTAGATATGAGCACAAATAAAACAATGTGGAAAGTCAGTTATTGTGCCACTATTTTCATTTTTCCAGGTCAAAAAATAAAAAATGTAAAAACTTGGTACAATTAAATTTGACAAAATGTCATGATGAAAAACAACTAACTCAAAATCAATACGTGCTATATAAAGTTTTCTTTTTATGTTCTAAATGTTTGTTCCAACCGTAGGCGTTTTTGATATCTCTTTTTATCACTCCATAAATCAGAAAACACAGTCAACAGCTAGAAAATATATAAAAACATACATTTTCACCATGTATTTTATAATTATATAAAAACCAGATGAGTGATACACAAACAAACAAAACACTCGTGAAAACCTTCAGAATACAGATAAGAAAAAATGTAAACTTTGGTGTATGCAAGTACTACTGAAGTGGAGGTTTCTGACTCAGTGCAGAAGAGAAAAAACTAATTTTGAGAAAATAATATATAATATATTACAACTGAAATCTACAAGCGCAGATAGAAAAGTGTAATAACTACTGAAACGTGTATTTTGGATGTTTTCCTTTCACTTACACGAAAGACGACATGTTATAAAAGCAAACTAGCCTATAATCTCAAAATTAGCCAGTGCATGAAAACAAACAATGGTTTTGCCTGTAGTGTCCTAGATTTGACTTGATATTGTTCAACATGACTCTCCCAAAGGCTGTTTTTCTACTTAAGAGTTACTTCATGCCTACAACTTGCAGCTCGTTCCAGGCAGTTAGTTCAGCAAGTGTTTACCAACGTTAGCAAACACGACCTAAATAACACAACAAAGCCGTATCTCAAGCGCCAACCTCCGTTTACACAACACAAACACACACCTGAATGTCTAATACATATTTACAAACCGGCAGCAGCAGCGGTTTAGTTCGTATTAAGATCAACAGGCCTCTGTTTGTTTGATTGACTGGCCGGCTAAAAATGGCTTCTGGCCCTCAGGCAGTTGATCTCTTACCAGACAGAATAGATTGGAGTGGCAGTCCTCCAGGCTCGCCCCGTTGGGTACAAAACAAGAACTCATCATCAAAGCGCAGTCCGGCGAGCCATCCTCTCTTTCAGATCCCAGGAACAGATAATGCGATGGGTTTTGGCCGGGTCTCCGTCTCTCGGACACAATCAGCAGGACGGGTTCGCGTCCAGCGAGCTAATTAGCTTAGCTCCGCTATGACTCCGCTAGAGGTTACTCACTTAACTTACCAGGAAAAATTGCGCTAAAAACTTCCTGCGCTCATTTACCATGATCCGCGGTGAGATATTGTTCTCCCCCCAGATTTGTTACATCAAATAATATGTAATTTCAGCAGTCCGAGGGGTAAGGGGGGTGAATTCAGCCCTCCCCCTTTAGCTTAGCATAGCATCAGGCTAGCTGGGGTTAGCCTGGCTAAGCGAGGCAGCAACAAACAGTTCAAGCCAGAAGAGTTCAGCTTCAAATTTCACTAAAAATCACTCGCTCCTTTCTAGGTCTTCACCGGACTGTCGTCAACGGCCATTCACGGAGAAGCTGACGATGGAAGTAAAAGGTTCTGGTTAAAAAGTACAGTTAAAAGAGACCAGGCTGTGCTGTGCTCAGCTGTGTCTCACTGGTTTGTTTGAATACATTGGTCGCATCCTTTAATGGCGGCCACAGGGACACAACTCTACTACACTCCACTCCAGTCTACTCTACTCTACTCGGCTCCGAACCGACTGGCAGCGCTGCGACTCGATAGAGGAAAGAGTCGATGCTGGATTCCATAAAGCTCCAAAAGAGTCGACTCACCAATAGAGCGGTCAACTGCTTTTAGGGAGATTTTCGATCTTTTAGATGGGACCCCCATCCTAAAACATAAAAAGCATCTGTATAGTTTATTGTATAAAGGCCCAATTTGTACTATTGTAATAATATTGTAAATATTATTATAAATTTGATTATTTTACAAAAATTACTTTATGTGGAATGTGTAGTTTCTATTGTTATATTTTTACTTTTTTTATTTATAATACTGTACTTTTATATGTTATTTATTTAGCAATTTTTTATTTAAACTTAATTTTTTTAATGAATCATCAATAATGCGATTATTTATTCATTCATTCATTCATTCATTCATTCATTCATTCATTCATTCCTTCCTTCATATTTTTCTAAACCTTTTCACAGACTCCATTGCGGCCCCTTGGAAGTCCCCGGACTCATGTGGAGTGGCAGTATTTTTACAATAAAGTAATTAAATAAATACAATTTTACTCTTTCCACCCAAAATACTAACAATATTTATCATGATATTATTATTTTATGTATCACAATCTATAATGATATCATATATATTTTATTTATATAATAGAGTCATAATGTCATGATTATATATCTAGGTATTTCCACTTTTTCCATGATTACGGGCTAACGGTTTTTAACATGTGTAATATGTTATGTAGGCTGCATGTGTTTGAATGACAATAACAACTAATGGTAAATCTAACCAGGCATTACAAGAAAGTGGAAATTAAGTTGTTGCCACTAATTTCCTTTCTCCATGTCAAAATTAATATTTTTGTAATGTTAATTAAGTTTGATTAATATAACTAAGATTTATATAACTATTTCTATGCACTAAATAAATATTTTGTTCTTTTTCTTGGAATCTTGGAGTCTGATTCATTCCAATTTCACTTGTTATACCAGCATCTATTAAAAATTCGATTGGTGAGCTGTGTTTATTGTGAGTGTGGAAACTAAGCTTTCTGAATCATTCATGAGAGAAGCTGGGCAGGGACTTATGATGACATTGACATTAAAATAATAGCAACTGTGCTTGGCTGCATATATGGATTGATGGAAATACAAGGAGATCATTCGTGAAGTAGTATGGCATTTAAGTTATTGAATGTTTGTTAAGGCTTTGGTGAATATGGCTGAGGATTCATGCTAAGCAGTGAACTAACAATTTGAATCTTATGACTCCTTAAATAAAAAGTCTAATGAATTCATATTAAAATAGACATTTATGCCATAGCTGGACATTAAGTCATGTCAGCTGGACGAAAAATGTCTGGTTTTAAAGCAGAGCCAGTGAACTGCTGTTTCAGATAAACATTTATCATTGTTATTATTTAATAACTTGTTGCTTCCAAATTTGAAATAAAATCAAGTGATGATTGAGTAATACTTATTCAATAGAAAAAAAAATGTTTCATTATTTTTCAAATTCATTCGTTTTGACTGACAGACAGTGAAAAGTTCATACAATGTCAAGTCAAAAGCTGGCGCTTAAAATTAAACAACTTACATTTTGCCTAAATGTGAGACATCATTAAAGTGTTTTGTTCTTTTATAGAGTGTATTTTCACACCCATTATGGGTTCATTAAGTTGACCCTTTCCCACGTTCACCCCTGCTGTGTATTTGACATGCTCTTTTGTGATTAATTAGGTTCAGCAACGCCTTGACAACCTTCTTTCTCCTAAATACTTGGGGCGGGTGTTACAGTAAAAAGAAAGTAGGCCTACATCTATGACAGAGGCTGCTATTAATCACATAGTAAGCTAAATATACACAATGAATAGGTACATTAGAATACATGTGATGTCAGTGATTTTGTGTGTGAGAGAGAGAGAGAGAGAGAGAGAGAGAGAAAGAGAGAGAGAGAGAGAGAAGCGCGCCATCTAGTGTACAATGAAAAGGCAATTGCATAAAATACACGTACATTTTACATAATAAAACATAATATATACATGGATAATCACATATCCACATACGTATGAATTTATGAGAGAGAGAGAGCGTAGGTCTGCCTTTGCTGTTAAAAAACCCAAACCAAATGTTAAATTTAAGTTTAATTTACAACAACTGAAGTTTAATTTTAGCCGTAAATGACATTTTAAGTAGAATCACCACATCGTGACCACCACCAATGTTAAATTCATTGCAGTTTTTCAAATCTTTTTTTAATTACTGAAAATCATTGCATGCTGCTCACGAGTATGAACGCTGAGATGGATTGACGATCGTTAATCACTTGTTGTATTGACCAAAGAAATGGTTTGATATTTGTGTGCTCAAACATTCACAAATTTATTTCATTTTTTCCTCATAAATTGTTTTGATCAGTAGTTGCTTTGTTTACATTTTGAATGTAGCTAAAAACCATGTAGGCTGTATAATGTCATTGATGGCTTTGTCTTTGGCAAGACTTATATAAAACTTATATGGCTATACAGAAATTGACTTTCAGATGAACCCAGGCTAGTTGGAGTACAAACTGTTTCAATTAAATTAGTGATCGCGTTCTAGCTTCAAGTTTAAATAGATGCCAACTGCAGATGTACAACAAAACAGTTCAAATAAATAACAAATACATACCATTCTCTAAAATATGATTGATTACTGTACTCTTCACTGTTATGGTGTTATAAATCATATTTAGTGTCTCTCTAGCCCTTGCGCATGCGTCTTTGCTTCGGTTTGGACTAGCGCTCAGCACCAAGGACAGCGGCGACCAAAAATACGCGCAGCCTAGATGACGATGATGATGATGATGATAATGATGACGTGAGGGTCGATGTGACGTCAAAGCCAGCGAATCACAGCAACACTCAAGCTCCCAGAGTATCTGACTTACTGTTGTAGTCAGTGAAAGATTTACTCATGGTTCTGTATTTAACACACGCGCACACACACACACACACGCACACACACACACACACACACACACACACACACACACACTCACAAAACATA
>NW_015549578.1:85665-100903 GCF_001515605.1 Sinocyclocheilus anshuiensis
AACACACGCGCACACACACACACACACGCACACACACACACACACACACACACACACACACACACACTCACAAAATAAAGGCTGAAATATCTGATCCTCTGTCATTTATTCATATATGATTTAATATATGTACACTGTAAAATATTTTTTCTTCTTATAACCAAATATCAGTTTACTTAAGTCTTTCATACGTAGAGTACCCTAAAGTTTACTGAAATGTTCTTTCTTTTCAATGGTGCTCCCACAGCAACATATACAGACTCATCAAACATATGCTGAAAAGACAAGTTGGATGAAAAATGGTATTTTTAGAAGACAAACTCTGTAGCACAGTAAATGCAGAATCCATAAATGTTTGAAAAGTTCTGTCCATCAGTATTTTAGGTACACAAACCAAAAGCTTCTATGGCAGTACATTGAGCACAGTGTCTCTAAAGTGATACAATTATTCATGAATTTTCACTAATTTTTTGTTGGTTGTAGTAATTTGTGCTTGGTTTCCATTGTTGTGGTTTTGTCAGTATTTATTACTGATGAATGAAATTACTGGTGTAATAAATAAGTCTTGCAATACATAAATAGTCCCTCTTTTAATTTTTTTCACAGGTAAATCTGAGTGATCTAAAAAAAAATACATTTATCTTTCATGACAAGATAATAGATGACTGGACCACAAAATTATCCATTTAAATATGATAAAAAAATAATTGAAAGATTAAAGATAACTGCAGTTGCATAGTACCTAAAAGCCATCAGTCTTCAGTCATGTGCAACTAAAACAAAACATTAAAAAAAAAACATAACTTGTTTCATAACTATCAATTAGTCACAAAAGTCAAGATGATAAATGGTATGATTTAGAAAAAAATTCCCAAAACCAAGCAGTGTTTTGATCAGTAGTTATATATTTTCTTTACAATGCACACTCGGACCCCTGCAACTTAAGATCCTAAAAGACATTTCTTAGGGATGGTTGCACTATATATTCATACAATAGCATACATCAATTCCAGAAATAAAATATATATAGTGGCCCCAAAGATTGTTTGGACATTTTTAGATTCACAGAATGTATGAGTTTCATTGTATCAGGAATGAAATGAGGCTAGACCTTTTCACAGAAGTCTTTTTGACATTTTTGCAATGCCTTTTAACCAATTGGTCCTGAAACAATTTATTGAGATACATATGAACACTAACATTTTACAACCACAAAATGCTATTGATCATTTAAAACTATACAAACTTTGTTTGTAAAATGTTTTTTCTTGAAAAGTGTGCTTTTACAATGTTTTTTTTTAAATATAATAATTTCTATAATTTTCTATGGTTTGATATTTTGGTATTTAATGCAAAGACATTCATAAATTTTTAAAAGTGCCCATATATTTTTGGTGCCACTGTATTTCACAAGCCTTTGCGATGTTAGTTGTGCAAAAACAGTTGTAGTGATGCCAACTGTAGTGTCATTTTCTCAGTTTTCTCAGAGATCCTGCAATCCTGATCATCTGTAAGATTTCCCAACTTGTCCTTATGATATGACAATGGCACATGCAAACATTTTAGAAACAAATGCTGTGCTGATGGGTATTGCTCCAGTGCTCCATGAGTGCTGGGCAGCTCGAGCATCCATTTGAGATGGATTACAGCATGTCATCCTGGTTTTCCCTGGTTGGAGTCCTTCTGCGTCGGAACCACATGCTGGAGAAGAGGGACGAGGCGGTGAGGGCGACGCGGCTCAGGCCTACATTTAGACAGTGCACTTCTGACGTCACTGGCACCTCAGCGAAGAGAGCCCTGTCACGGGACACCCGCATGATGCTGTCGCTGTTCTCGATGTCCTTCACTATATTCAAGATCTCTTGCCTTTCTGTTTGTCGGGTCATCCCACGGATATTGAGTATGGCAGAAACATGCTTCCTCCTTCCAAACACAAGAAAGATTCATGTATGAGGCATATTGTCATATTAACAATAACTGTACAGTGCCATAATACATGGCTAAATAAGTGAAATATTGCATTAGTTAAACAGTAATATGGCTGCATGGTGAGTGGTCAGTACTGACTATACTGGAATAGACTTTCATTAAGAGAATTTCTCTTTACATGCTTTGTTTGTCTTATTCAGAAAACAATTTTTTGTTTTCATAACTTGCAAAATGGAATATTCTTCTAAACTGAAAACTCTTCAAATACAAAGACAACAAAGGTTATGTTTTAAAAGACTAGAGCTTGTATTTGAAGTTTACTCTATAGATTTAGCAAACTGTAAAATGAATTTAAAAAAAGAGAGAAAGATCAAAACTGATAAAAAATGGCAGTAAAGACATTTATAATGTTTCAAATATGTTATAATAATTTAAAATATGTGCTGTTTTTTTTTTAAATGGCTGCTGAAAGTCCAGCTTTGTCATCAAGGAATAAATTAAATTTTAAAGTACATTAAAATAAAAAAGAAAACAGTTATTGTAATGTACTGTGCTGTATTCTTGATCAAGCCTTGGCAAGCATAAGAGACTTCTTCCAAAAACATTAAAAAATGTGCCAACCCCAAACTTTTAAATGGTAGTGTATTTATTTATTTAATTATTCCTAATTGTTTCGCATTTCTTTTCCCAAATCCAAACTAAACTAAACAAGTAAATACAAATAAATAAATAAATAAAAACACAATTGGAAGAAACAAAAAAAATATAATGTACTGTATATGTAAATGTATATGTAATGTATAATGTTTATCTGTATATAGCTGAAAAAATAGGGTGCAAAGAATCCTCATTTAACCTTCTCAGAGTTGGCTCCTGTTCATTCAAAGTTTCCCTAGATCATAAAATGTGTGAAGATATATACAGCAGATTGGAAAGATTCCAAATGTTCATCATTTTAAAACCCAAAGGTGTTGCTAATGCTAAACAATGGAGCCTGCAGCACATCTAGGTCATGTATTTGAAGTTGCAGGCTTTTTTTAGCACACATTCCACAAAAGAGAGTTTCCTCTGGATTCTGCAGCCGTATAGGGCTCTTGATTAGGCAACTGCCCTCTCTAGGTTAAACCATGGAGCTTTAGGTCAGGCCCTGGCAGGATGCCTGTGTTTTTGCTTTGTCTGTGGATCCAGAGCTGGACAACTGTACATCTTTCATGCGAATCTGGGATAACCAAACAGTCTCCCATAAAAATCAGGAAACCTCAAAAGTCTTGTTTGCTTTTACAAGCCCCTCGTTTGCTGTCAAACAGAATGACCATGTTTTGTCAGATGACCTGAGCTCTCTGCTTTTTGACCTCGATCATATCAGGGGCTACAAGGTGTCCCTGCCTAGCGGCACGCCGCCCCTCAAAACACTCACCGTATGTCAGGGAATTCCCGTACCAGGACACCAACTTCCATTTGGATGGAGGGAGTGTCTTCCAAGAGAATGATCTCTGATAAGTGAGGAATAGCGCTGTCGAGCCATGAGGCGGAGGATTCCTGGACGTGGGCAAACAAAGATAACATCAGATCTGTCACTAGATCCATCAAATCCTTCATATGCCGAGACCAATCAGCAACTGGAATTTGCAGATGAACATCCAGATTAAACACAACTGCCTGGTACTAAAGACTTTTTCCAAAAGTGCATTGTACAATGACTTCTGACAGACAGCCAAAGACCACAGGGCCCAAACGACTCCGGCATACAATTAGAAAAGGCTATTTTTACCATTGTCTCTGGAAAAACAAAAACCTAGAGGATTAAGTATAGGAGCACATGTTGTTCCAATTGAGGGTAAATATCTGTATGCCCATTACACCAAGGCAGTTCTTCCTGACTCGCAGTTTGACCTTAAAGGCAAGTCATGATTTCAAAGGCCCGGGCCAGGACATTCTTCCATAAACAAAGGCATCCTGTTGTCCACCGAGGTGACAAACGGGGCGGACATTGCACAGGGGAAAGGAGCGTTTGGGTGGGTCATAGAGATGCCCTTTGGAGCCAAGGGCGTGTTTGGCCATCTGCCTCCATGCCCACTCCAGAAGTGCCCATTCTTCAGAATCTCTTTTGTTTGAAAGTTGTCGGCTGTAGATGGTTTTTGAGTGATTAAAAACAGGACATGACATTTTGGCAAGTGTGATGAATCTGGGAATAAGGATTTCATGGGAAAAATATATTTGCCAAACTAATAAAAATAAAATGAGGTTACACTTTATTTTACGGTGTCCCTTGTTACAGTGTAATTATACATTTAAGTGTTGATTAATATCAATTAACTTCATTTACTTATTATATGGTTAGAGTTAGGATGAGGGTTTGGTTTAGGGTTAGTTGCATGTAAATAGGCATAATTTATAGTTATTATTATAGTATACAAGTACATGTAACGTGTAACAAGGACACCATCAAATAAAGTGTTACCTAAAATGATTCAGAAAACCGTACAAAAAAATCTAAAAAATGTCCAGTAATTTTCCATGTTACAGTAACATATGAGGTGGTCAATTTGTTTCATACGTATGGGATTAAATGGGAAATCATAATTACATAACAGCAGGAGAAAAAAATCCAAAATATTTTTATACTCTGCTGATCAAACTCAAATATTTAAAATTTTACCAGTATTAGCATATTTTATAATTATATCATAATTAATATAATCTATCTTGCTGATAGCAGGGTTGTTATTGTTAACTAAAAATAAACAAAAATGAAAAATTTTGCCTTGGAAAGTAGCTGAAATAAGTTTAAGTTAAAGCACTAAAATTACTAACCGGAAATTAGATAAATCCTAAAGCTAAAACTGAAATAAAAATACATGAAACCTAAAAAGTAATAAAAAATGACAAAAGCATATATCACAAAACTACTAAAATTAAAATAAACTCTGAAAATATAAAAATAAAAGCTACATCCAATATATTAATAAAAATATAAAAACTAACATTCTTTTAACAGAACAGGGGTGGGTTTCACAAAAGCAACTATTGTCACAAATTCCGTCGTGACCAATAGAGTTCAATGGAACGTGCGACCATAGTTACCTATTGATGCTTTTGGGAAATGCACCCCAGGTCAGCAGGAGATAACAGATAATCAGCAAGAGAAATGAAAACCTTTTACTTTGATCTTTCAGATACGTGACTCACCAACTCTTTGAAGAGTGTTTTTAGGTGCTTTCCTTCATCACGAAGGCGGCCAGCCATTCTCTTCCTCATTTTGAGTGATGTGCAGATGATTCTGCCCCTCATGATGGCCCGCACATATTCAGTCATCACACGCCGGTGCACCTCCACCACCAGGACCTAAGAGGACACAGTAAATAAGAGGCTTATCTCACATAAACCCCAACATGATCATATATGAAACAGATACATCTTATTTCACCCTGAAGGGGTTTATTTTGGGATGCTGACTCTACATTATCCACCCTATTATACAGCTAAATCGACAATTAGACACACAACTGATTTGGGTTGAAATTGTTTTATGTAAAAAGAAAAGGTTGAGAGAGCTATATAGATTTTAGCAGTAATTGTACAAAAAATATTTGACCAAAGAATTGTGATGAACCAATATGAATTTTAAAGAGCTGTGTAGATACAAGAATTAAAGAATCAAAACGTACTGGACAAAACAGTAAACATACACATTTTTAAGAATCATTTATGATAAATTTGCAGATTGCAGACTGAGGGAGGAAATTGATGTTATTGACATCTTAGTTTACCTCATAAGGTGGATTGTCCATCCTGCGAAACTTCTTGAAGTGCTCTTTTATGAGTGCCTCGATTTGCTCAAAAGGTTCAGTGTTGCTCAGCCATTTCCGTTTAATCAGCTTATCAAAGAAGGGCTATGTGAAATCAGACAGAATTGTTTAGAAATGACATACACAGTACACACTAGAATGTACTATATTTGCCTTCACCAGGATGTGAGGGCTTTCATATTTAGAGACAAGAGAGAGCGGCTAACTTCCTGTTAGAGCCCTATCTTGGTAAAAAAGGATGTAGTGAAACTATGTGGCCCATGAGAGCTGGTAATGCCAATCTGTACAGCAGACACCGAATACTGTTCGGCGTCAGGCCAAAAACATCTAATTCACTAGTGTTTTTCACATAGTGCTGCTATTTTAGTGTCTCCGAGCCAGAGTAGCTGTGCAAAACAACATCCTTGAGAACAGCCCATAGGGGAAATGCTGATAAGATATTCTTTATATTCTTGGACAGAGACATATGACACACATAAGAAAAATATGTGCGTGCATGTCTATGTGAGGAAGTGTGGGGTGATCTGTGACAGCCTCACCCTGATATGTTCAAAAAGTCTGTCGTTCAGCACTCTCACACTCAAGTTGACTATCCTGTCCAGAGCTGTGTTGGCTCTACGAATCGAGTCCTCGCTGGTTGAGGGGTCACACTGGCCGCAACGCTCCACAAAGCTCCTAAACACACCAATCTATATTACAAAAACTCTAAAATAAAAAAAAATAAAAACATCATATAAATAAAGGACTTTGAGGAAGCCTACCTGAACGGTGGACAGCAGTTGACAAGAGCGATTGTTTTAGCGATGTAACCATCTTCATTTTCTCCACAGCTGTTTACGAGCATCTCATGGAACATCTCCACCTTTCGCTGAAAACTGCAGCAAAAACAAAACCTTTGAGGATGGCACGTAGATAGTCTGACACATTTCTATGGGAATTATCTAACTAAAGATATAAAATGCATTTATCTAATAAATAAGCAATTTCTAAGGCATTTAGGACATTAAAAAAGGGTTGTTCATTGATGGGATATAATTTGGGCACCTATCTTGGAACCCCATATAGGGTCCAAGATACAGTAAAACAGTAAGATTGCGAAATATTATTACAAATTAAAATCTATTTGAATACATTTTAAAATGTAATTTATTCCTGTGATGACAAAGCTGAATTTTCAGCATCATTACGCCAGTCTTCAGTGTCACATGATCCTTCGGAAATCACTCTAATATGCTGATTTGGTGCTCAAGAAACATTTTCTATTATTATCAATGTTGAAAAATATTTGCTAAATATTTGCTAATAAATGCTAAAAAAAAATTCTTTGATGAATACACAGTTCAATATGTATTTGAAATAGAAAATATTTTGTAACACTGTAAAAGTATTTAGTGTTACTTTTGATCAATTTAATGTGTCCTTGCTGAATAAAATTATTAATTTCTGACTCAAAACATTTGAACGGTAGTGTGACCTTTCAAGTATCACTTTCCCACCTGTACAGGAAATCTGCCAGTCCGTTGAGACTGCACTGAGCAACCCGTGAGCCCAAATCTCTGTTTACGGCTGCAGATCTCTCAAGGTCTTCTTGTAGCCTCTATAATAAAAAATATAAGAAAACATGCTATTTTA
This sequence comes from Sinocyclocheilus anshuiensis, assembly GCF_001515605.1. Lineage (NCBI taxonomy): Eukaryota > Metazoa > Chordata > Actinopteri > Cypriniformes > Cyprinidae > Sinocyclocheilus > Sinocyclocheilus anshuiensis. Next base: position 93,036 of record NW_015549578.1, read on the forward strand.
CAGCAAGTACACACCAATAAACACTAAGTGAATTAAAATCTGCTACAAAATTCCTTAATTTAGTCTTGAAATATCAGCAAACAAATAAAGTGACTATTTTCTGAAATATATTTGCTTAATTTCATTCATGACCACTAGGGTGCAATACAGAACCTGCAAAAACAATGTGTTGTAATGGAAACATGCTCACAATGGGAAATGTTTATTTATTTTAATTCCAGCTAGGAGACGATTTTCTCGTTACACAGAGGTGCACGGATGCCATTCGACATGTCTTACGTTTTGTTCTAACAACAGACCCAGTGTCTAAAACCTGCTGCAAATATTGCAGACGGCCAGGAACAGTTGGCCATTATACACAAAATCAAGAAAATGCAAAAACAATACAAGAAAATGGATTAAAGTAACATGTGATGTCACATGCTCTGACACCATATGTCTAGCACAATATCCTATTTTATATAAATGAGCATAAATGGTCCTGTGCTGACCTGAATAACAGTGCGAGCCAGTGGTAACTGATACTCTTCGACGTTCAGGGTGTCCAGCCATCTCTTTTCCTCCTCCTCCAAAACCTGAGACAGCTCATTGGTCACTTTCCCCTGGAAAACACAACATTTCAACACACTCTTTAAAAGCAGCCTTGCTGTGAGAGGGGATGGCCATATTGGCGCCTGTATTAGGTATGTACGAAATTATAGCATCCATAAGGAAACAATCACTCTATTAACACATCCATGACATAAAGTATTAGACTAATGTCACTATTTTGGGTGGGCTAAAGGATTATTAAAAGGCCACACATTCACATTGCTTAATGAGCGAAGGGGAAAATATGTTGTCAAAGTGACGCCTATTGTGTAGTGCTCATTATCGACAGGAAAACCGTGCGTTGACCCTGAAATGCCGCACTCTAATTGACCGTGCAGGTTGCAATGACCAGCCATCTCTTTGAGTGGACAGGATGTGCCGTTGTTCAATGTACACAGAAAATGCTACAAGATACTTGGGGATGAAGTTTGGGAATTTCAGTTCTTACCCTGACTGAGTTGAGGCAGTCAAGCTCAAGTTTTTCCACCGTCTCCGCTGGCAGCAGTGGGCCGAGCTGTGAGAGGTTAATGGGTGTTGTTATGGTGACTGTTCCAAGGACATCTCTGCAGCAACAACAGGAAGAGCAAATCACAAACTGAGTCTGGACTTCACTCATAAGGAAACATTGAATTATGAAGGAACAGGAATGGGAAGGTACAAGAGTGGCTTTCACCTCTCATATCAACCAGAAGCTATTTATAACAATCTGTTTTAGGTTTGCTGTTGCTGTATGTGGCTTGACAACTGGATACAGCCAGTAATACTTAACAATATACAAACTACAAAACAGGCCATCGCTAATGTACATTGCCATCGGATTTTCTTTTTATATCGTTCAAAATTTTGGGGTTGGAAAAAAAAAAAAAAAGTAATTGCTTATGTTTACAAAGGCTGCATTTGATCAACAATACAATAAAACAGTAATATTGTGAAATATTATTACAATTTAAAATAACAGTTTTCTATTTTAAAATGTAATTTATTTCTGTGATGCAAAGCTGAATTTTTAGCATCATTACTCCAGTCTTCAGTGTCACATGATCATTTAGAACTCTAATATACTGATTTGATGCTCAAGAAACATTTCTTACTATTATCAATGTTGAAAACAGCTGCTTAATATTTTTGTGAAAACTTTAATACATTTCTCAGTTCAAAATAACATCATTTATTTGAAATATAACTCTTTTGGAACATTATAAATGCCTTTACTGTCACTTTTGATCAATTTAATGCATCCTTGCTGAATAAAGTATTAATTTCTTTCAAAAACAAAAAAAAATGTTAATGACCCCAAACTTTTCCTCTAAACGAAAAAAAAAATTGTCTGTCAAAATCTGTTCACTCATTCTAACTTCATTTCAACACGAAACAGAAAATTTTCTGTTCGGTGAAACACAAAATGAGATATTTTTCATGCTGTTTTTGTTCCCATACAATAAACGTAAATAGGGATTGGGCCTATCAAGCTTTAAAACTTGACAAAAACACCATAAAAGTAATCCATATTATTCAAAATGCTAAATTCAAAGTCTTCTGAAGTCATATCGAAGGTTTATATGAAGAACAACATGAAATTAGAGTTGCCAATCACAAATATTCAGTCCTCAAATTTCATTTGCACACATACAAATTCAAATTTGCTGTTTTACTCAAAAGAAACACTACCAATATGTCAAACCTGACACATAACATTTGAATATGGCTTCAGAAAACTTAATTAGGGCCACTTTTAAAGTACGATTTTGGAACTTGATAACCCCTGGTCACGGTTTGGTTTCTTTTTTCTAATACAGGTTTTGAATCACATTGTTTTGAGTGAACGATCCTAGTCAAACTGCTGGTATTTACCTATTGTAAATGTTGTAGAGCCAGTCTAGTAAAGAGTATATGTCAGTGATTTGCAGATCTCCATTAGTGATAGCTTGGAGACGACGGGTAACAGCCTGATGGTAGCTCTGTGTACACTTGGAAGGAGTCATATTCCACAGGATATACAGACACCACATTACGCCGAGCCGCTCCAAGGTCTTCCACCATACGCACTCTTAGCTTATCCAGATAGGCTGCGAGCTCGCCTGCCCGTGCTTCTTCATGCTGGGGTAGGTTTGCATCAGCCAACTCGACTACCGCCTCCCTCCAGCGTTTCTTGAACTCCCTCGGCCGTGGGCCTCCTGGAGCGGCTCCTTCACTCTGAGTCCAGTCCCGATCGGCTTGCTCCTCCTGCTGAAGCACCTGCACCACCAGGCCCAGGTTGGGCCCGGCGGTGGGGCTACGCAGAGACTCCCTCACCACATCCCACAGCTCTTTCTGCAGGGCCTCGTACAGCAGCTCCACATCTTTGGCTTTGCGCCGACTGCTGTCTTTGCTGCTGGGGCTGCTAAAATCCTCAGTGCCCCCTGCCGTCGGGGATTCGGCCTCCCTACACTCCTGCTCCAGCTCCAGAATGTGAGTGTCAGCCAAAAACAAATCTCTTTTTGTCACCAACTGCAGGATCTCCAATACTGACAAAACAGAAAAAGAGGTTATCCATTAGTCACACAGCAGAGACTGAATACTGCATTCTTTCATTGTTTAGTCACCCTCATGTATTTACAAACCGTATGCTGACATACTTTCCATGGAACTTAAAAAAAAAAACTAGTATCTTCATCTTCATTTTAAATCAGTAAGGAATAAAGAAAAACACAGTTATAAAGTACACAAAAATAGTCAAAGGTTGTATTATATTATATTATATTATATTTTATTTTATTACATGGCTCTGTGGAATACTTGATTCTGATTGGTCAGTCGCGACATTCCGAGGTATGTTATCCCTCGATAACAAATCATATCATATCATATCATATTATATTATATTATAAATAATTCTATAAATATTATCAATTCAAAGCATTACAGTAAATCATTTGGGCCTATTTAGATTTTTTTTCGTTGTCTTTTTTTCCTTATCACATGTTTTAGCAATCATCATAAACTAGATGTCATTTGAAAGCTTAGAAACTCAGGATTCATCCTATGAAAACCATCGGACATTGCCTTACCATGGAAATTGTACTTTAAAATCTTTTGGCAGTCTCGTCCCCCTTAGTGGGTGGTGTCAAGTGTCATATTACAAAATGTATTACAGTATTTTATAGAATCTTGACAAAATACATATTTGTGGAAAGGTCTGAGTCTCAAGATTCCATATTTGGTGGTTATTTTGTGCTAGAAGTAATACTGAGCAATGTATACATTTGTGACAGAAAAGTGCATCAAAAAATTCAGTGGAGTTCGAGTGTCGCCCGGTGACTTTTTTTGGTATAATGCCTTAAATAAAATCTCACAGGGACCTCTTTTTTTTTTTAAAGGGGTCATATGATGTTGCTAAAAAGAACATTATTTGGTGTATTTGGTGTAATGAAATGTGTTTATGCGGTTTAAGGTTAAAAAAACACATTATTTTCCACATACTGTACATTATTGTTTCTCCTCTATGCTCCGCCTTTCTGAAACGCGTCGATTTTTACAAAGCTCATCGGTCTGAAAAGCGAGGTATGCTGTGATTGGCCAGCTATCCAGTGCGTTGTGATTGGCTGAATACCTCAAGCATGTGACAGAAATGTTATTCCCCTTACCATACTGTGATGGAGCAACGAGACAAAAACATTCAAACCCATTATAAACGAGGCATTTGTTGCATCCAGTGGGGACATAATTACGGATTATAATGACTTATACTGTCTTTTTACAACTTCAATTTTGGAACATAAATTATTTAGACAAAAGGCTTTAATTGTGTAGCAATTATAGATTAAGACATATTTTGTCAAATGTTATTTTATCTAAAATAAAATAAAAATAGTACAGTGCATTTTCTTTACAGTACATTTTAATTTCTATAGCTTTTTCATACTTTCATTTTTCGAAATGATTCCATTTCTGCAATAACCTGCTGATTGTCTTCTTTAAAAAAGAGAACAACCTTAGGTCTGTCCAAAGTGTAACAATTTAAGTTTGGATAATGCACTTTCACGTCTATGTTCAAAAATGGGGGGTGACAGTTAAGGGGTTATATTTTTAATCACAATTAAAGCACAAAATTCATGATCATGACAGGCCTAGCCATAGGACATTTGAGAGCCGCAGCGAAGATGAAAATAACAACAATTCCTTTAAACTCTGTAGCGTCATGTTTATGTTACTAATACACCTGAAATGAACAAATTCCAAACTTAAAGCTCCTACTTTTATTAATCTGGGATTGCTGTATACCATGCTCAAATCAGCAATGATAATTTTTGTTGAATAGAAATTATTATAATAATTAGTTATTTAAAGCCTCAGCAAACTACCATTAAAACAAGGCAAAACAAAATGGCTGGTCATTATACAAATATTTTTCATTATCCAGTAAACCTGGACCTTGAAACTTGGACAATGGGGAGCTGAGAACCACTGTTCTTAGCATGGGAGAAGATGGATGAATATGGGAACATTATTTTGGCCATTCAATAAAGTTCTTCAGAATTCCCCCATTAGTAGATTTCATGCCATTAAACCTAAAACATAAATGCAATATATTTTCCAGATGGTCAAAAGGACTGCCAATGCACTCTGCTGGCTATAGTTTATAATGATCTCACTTTTGTTTCTTACGTGTAGCAGCACTTTTTGACATTCCAAAGAAATCTTTGATGAAGCAGACAGGCCCTCATTGAGGTCAGCACTCACACCCATCCTTCATTATATCCATTACTTTCCTTTGGGATGAACACATTTACTTGGGCTAACAAATTGATCTGATTACTGGTGATAGATTTCAAGTCAAGAGGTCTACAAGTTCACATACTGAAAAGACTAGCAGAGCTGGTCACCAGTATGTTGTGTTATGGATACAGGTGCCCAGCATGTAATGTCCCCAAGAGGGTTCTTACTAGCTTAATCAGTAAAAATATATTTATATATCATTCATATTACATATTAACACAGTGTATATTATATACTGTGTATATATATATATATATATATATACTGATGACATATTTGATCAAAAACACAGTAAAAACAGCAATGTTGTGAAAAATGTAATTTATTCCTGTGATGGCAAAGCTGAATTATTAGCATCATTACTCCAGTCTTCAGTGTCACATGATCCTTCAGAAATCCTTCCAATATGCTGATTTGCTGCTTAAGAAACATTTCTTATTTATTTTTTTCAACATTGAAAACAGATTTTGCTGCTTAATATTTTGTGTAAAACATGATAAGAATACAATTTTTTTTTTTAAATTAATTAATACTTTTATTCATTAAATGAATCAGAAGTGACAGTAAAGACATTTATAGTGTTATAAAAAAAATCTATTTCAAATAAATGCTGTTCAGTGAACTTTCTTTTCAACAAAGAATCCTGAAAAAATGTGTCATGGTTTCCACAAAAATATTAGGCAGCAAAAAATTTCAACATTGACAATTGAGCACCAAATCAGCATATGAGAATGATTTCTGAGGGATCATGTGACACTGAAGACTGCTGCTGAAAATTCAGCTTTGCCATCACAGGGATAAATTACATTTTAAAATGTATTCAAATAGAAAACAGCTGTTCATAAATTGTAATAATATTTCACAATATTTTTACTGTCCATCCCCCCCCCCTATATTTTTAATAAATGATATGTAATGTGTAGCATTACACACTACTCTTCTATTAATTTCTTCTGTTAAGCTTTCTTTCTGACCATTTTCAAGATGCATCTGTCACAAATCAGCTGTGCAAATAATTGTTTCTGCTGTTGAATTCCTCCTCAGAACACTGATTGGACGGTAAGGGGCTCTTTGCGGTGCTGAGTTGCCCATTTATTTCCTGTGACTTCCTGACCTTTTCTTAGAGGGAAGGACGCAGGGGTGTTGGTTGGCGCCTGACTCATCTGTCCCTATCCCTATCGAGGATGGACTGTCCTGTAATGCCACGACAGACCCCACACCCTTCTCAAGCGTCTCGCATAATAACAGCCCAAGTGTGCCAGTCCATCGGAAGGAGATCTAAATATAAAATACAATACCGCCAGGGTTATCACTAACACAGACGGGGGACAAGGTGGAAAAATCTGTTAAAACTTAGAGTCACTTCCTCCTGCAACTCATCCATGTGAAAAGTCCTCCACCCAAGGACAACATGTCACTGTATCATCTCAATGACTTTGAGACCGGACTGCTGATGTTCATACCTGGAGGAAGAAAAGGTTGACCCTGTAACCTTTAGTCTGAGAGGAAGAGTTTAAGAACTGGCTTCCTTTTAACTGATAAAAGAGAATATTAATAAAAGTGGCCATGCCCCAGAGGAAGTTGAATAGAAATTGGAATAACAGGAATTGGAATTTACTGTATTGTAATTCAAAGAAATTCAGCAGGTAATGGCATTCCGGGTAATGAACTGTTTGTCTACCCTTGTACATGAATCTATGTGTTTGCACGGCTCATAAAACCTTTAAATTTTAAGACTTTTTCAAACATTTTAACTGTCAAACAAGGTTGTGTCTGTGTTATATAATATATACTTATAAATACTTGCATATTGTAACTTACCGGAGTCAGTACGATTTGTTTTAAAGAAATTAATGCTTTTATTCAGCAAGGGCACATTAAATTGATCAAAATCTTCAGCATAAACTTCTATAATGTTACAAAATGTCTCAATTTCAAATAAAAGCTGTTCTTTTGAACTTTCAAAGAATGTATCAAAAAGGTATCATGGTTTTCAAAAAATATGAAGCAGCTCAACTATTTGCAACATTGATATTAATGTTGTTTATTGTTTACTGACTATCTCAGCTTCATTACAGGTACCCAAGGATGGTTGTCATTAAAAAAACACTGAATTATTTTGCTGTTACAATGAAAGGTCAATACCAATTTACCAGAAATGAAAATACAAAAAATTACATCATGAAAATGCACAGAGTACATTTTTAAATCCATAATCATATAATGGTCTACACATATAGGGAATGGGTAATCTCCTGTATAAATGTTTCTTGAGTAGAAAATCAGGATATTAGAATGATTTCTGAAGGATCATGTGACACTGAAGTCTGGAGTAATGATGCTGAAAATTTCAGCTTTGCTGTCACAGGAATTGATTACATTTTAAGATATATTAAATTACAAAAAGTTATTTTAAATTGTAATAAAATGTAACAATATTACTGTTTTAATTGTATTTTTGATCAAACAAATGCAGCCTTGGTGAGCATAAGATACTTCTTTCAAAAACATTAAAAATACCA
>NW_015549578.1:101497-113855 GCF_001515605.1 Sinocyclocheilus anshuiensis
CACACACACATGCACTTGTGTAGAATGACAGACATTAATATTGGAAAAGCAATGATCCAGAAGTTGAAATCCATGTAGTTTAAATGGTTTTATCCCACAGTCATTAAAATGCAGAGCGCTGCCAGTAACTGTACTGAGCTGTGCAGAGGACAACACTAGCTCTTTGTTTCCACAGAGTCTCACGCACTAAATTCATGATGTGGAGCATACTTCACTTAAGCATGGACATGTCACCACCCTTCCTTAATGAAAACCACAGGGATTGAAGTGTTGCCTTTTAAGGGCACATATGGCACATATGCTACACATATACCCCCACCACAACTTCCAAGAGGACATAACACTGTTTGCTTTAGGGTGAGGATTTAAAAGGGTGGGGGCTGACAACCAACTCGACTGAAAAGATCTGACTAAGCAAGATATCCTCTAACATAGCTCCAACACACCTGCACAACCAACACCTCTCAGCAGGACCAATCAGCCGTTACAAGGAAAAGATTAGCCTTGATTCTAGGAATGTAATGGAATACGATCTGTTCTTTGTCGTGCCACAGGTTCGGGACCATTTTCCATTAACCCTCTGTGTTTCAAAGTTAAAACCCTCCTGTCAAGCCGGAGCACAAGAAACCGAAGAACTTGAGGAATAGCAGCCCACAGAAACTCATTTATTCATTTCCCCTATTTAATGCACAACATGTGCAGAGTAGACATATTTTCCCCAGAAGTGAAATATTTAATAAATGGAAGACGATTGTATTTCCTGCCTCTGCCTTAGCGGCGCAGATGGGTCGAGCAATACTGAGCCCGTCCTGAAGGAATTGCACATGCTAAAATTTTGTTTCAACGTACACGCCCAGTGAGATGAAGTGGCTTCCAAGTGGCAACTGGCCTCGCCTGCCACTGGAGACCTTTAGGTCAGGATGCAAAGTGATTACATGAACCTTCTCAGGACAGATCGGTTCTACTCCCTTCTTAATTTATTTGGACATGGCCAGCATCAACAGAACAAACCTAAATGGGACCATTTGGAAAATGCAAACTCCACCTTACTCTAAGTGCTTCCCTGCCCTCACTTAATGTTGGTTTATTTGAGATGCATTAACAAATCCTCCTGCCAAATGTTGGACAATAGCTGGATAAGGTGGAAGTGTTGGCTATTCCTTTCACGAGTGACTGCCAATTGGCATGCAGGAATATTTGCTTTCATAAATGGGAATGCATTGACTGCAAATATTCCACTCAGATACTGATTCCATGGTGGCCATGACAGAATGGTTCTCAGCTGTAGTTATGGCTTATGGTTGGAGGTTGCGGGTTGTAATTTGGCGAGGTCTGGAAATCATTCACTAGGATGAGGGGTAAACGCCCTTCTATATGGTTTCTTTATCAATTCAGTCAGATGTCATACATTACCCTCTGACAATCCCAAAGACAACTAAATGCCTTCAGTCTTGATAGATACCAGCAACTCAGAGTGAGTTCTCTGAACTCACAACAAAGCAACGAGTTTTAGTTGCAACATGCTTCGTGTTCCAAGAACAATTTTTTTTCATATTGTTGCAACATCATCGAAAGGATGGTACTGTTGTTAAAGAAAAATGACTAGATTTACCACCCTTGGTGGAACTGCATATACTGTATACTATGTTTACTGTATACTGTATACAGTGGGGCCTAAAGGGGTGCGACTACTAGTGAAAATGCTTCTATTTTGCATTTTTCTGATTTAACACAATTTTTATTTCCATTGCCAGCAAAACAATATGAATGAAATTTAGACTTTAGATCTCAGAATTAAATTGTTACATTTCTTAATTTTAATATGTGGTTCTCCTTTTATTATGCATTTAGAGCAATATATATATATATATATATATACACACACACACTTTTATTTATTCAGGAAAATAATCCAATATTACATATCTGTGAGTGGCAAAAGTATGTGAATCTCTTGGATTGGCAGTTAATTTAAAGGTGAAATTAGAGTCAGTTTTTTTTTAAATCTTACCAACCACAAACTGAAGAGTAGTGTGTACATATATTGTTTATTATAATAGTTCATATAAATAATTATATCAGTTATATGTTGAGCTATGGAGTAAGGTTGGTAAAGCAATGACACAGGAAGTAAAGGCATTGATAATGTTTTGTCAACTCCTACTCAAGTGAAATCTGATCTGGCAGCAGAACTGACAATTGACAGTTGAAACACCCTCCATGAACAGCATTCACGTCCTGTTCTTTGATCCATTTTCTGGATTTTCTTGCATGTGAAGCGACCGAGGCATGTGTGGCATTACATGTTATTTGAAGCGTTACTAACTCATTTAACCTATGTCCCATATATTCTTTTAATGCATCGTGAAGATGTTTGATAACATTCTTCAAAAAGGCTCTCTGTGAGTTAAATAATTAAAGCCTTTATTATTATTCACTCAGGAATGTGGGGCCACTTGAGAACAGCTGGGTGGATGGAGCAATGCTTTCCTTTGTCACAACACTTATGTCTGCAAAATAAATGAGAAGTAGGCCTATTATTTAAGCTCATACAGAATAACTTTTCTGGAATACTTAAGAAACTACAAAAGCAGACTAAACTAAGGAAAACGTGTTCACCATTGGAATGTTGTTAATATGGCATCTGATCAATGTGTGAACAAAAATGCTCTTCACCCAAATTACGTTTACGTTTCTGGTGGTCTCTTCAGCTGAGAGTTGCTGAACGAACAACTTGGAAACCCGCATGACTGGTCACCAGAAGGTTTCCCGTCAACATAATGTGGCTAAAGACACAAATAAAAAGTGATTTTTTGCTGTGTCAGCTGCGACATGCAAAGCAGCAAGAATCACTAACCCTGTCCCCCCCTGCTGAAACAAAGCAAAGACATGACCAAACATGACACTGTGGGGCATATTCAGTTCCCCTTTGCTCAGATTCCTCTTTTATCATGTTCCATGCTGCATTTACACAAGGGGAAGAGATTGATGGTTTTAAATTTGACAGCCCCTTAGCCCGTATGGTGAAAACAGCAGAAAAGTCTTAAAAATCAGCTAAAATGCATGCCGCTCTGACGGGCATGTTTCCCGATTATCAATCTTTCTGCAAAATTTAGTTCCAACTCTAATCAAACACACATGAACCTGCTAATCAGAGTCTTGCTTAAAATTACTGAGTAATTATGTAAGAGCAATTGTGTAAGAGCAGGGCTGAAACTAAATTCTACTAGGTTGAACACACAATGAACTCTGTTGACTGTTTAACAAATGCACAAGCAACCACTAACAACTGTAGATATGTTTGCAAAACAGTCCAGGCCTGCGATGCTAGCAACTGGTATTGCTAGGTTGATGGTCCCAATCTGATCCTTCACTATCATCCTTTATGCTTATTTTCTTTAACCAACAGAGCCTGCAAGTTGTTGCTGGTTTTGAACCTTATCTTTCCTTATCTTTCAGTAAAACGCCTGAAACCTGAGCATGAAATCATGTGCAAATTCCTGCCTGGCATGTACTATGCTCATTCAGGACAAGCTAAACAATCAAGCTCTGGTACAGTACAGCTGTGGTCAAAAGTTTAGGAACAAGCATTAAAGATAGTTGTACATTTGTAGTTGAATTAATTTGCAAATAATCCCATGTTTAATGCTATCACAGTCTATGAAGACTGTCTGTAGATTTTCTAGAAGGGCAATACAATTAGGCTTCAAAAGAATATTCATAAATACTGTATTACAGTGAAACAAACAATTACAAAACAACTGTTAAATAAATAGCCAAACTGCCAATGAATGTTTACTTAATTTTATGTACTGTGAGGAATATGAATCTATGAGTTGCTGAATGGTTACTCTACAAATGCACAGCTTCATATTCAGTTGACTTATTACCTGAAAGTGGCTCCCTGGGTTTGACCTCGGGCACCCCCTCCACTGGCTCCTCCTCAGGCCCCTGAGATGAGTGGTCCTGCATGGACTCCCTCTTAATCTTGCCCTTGCCCACCATCTTCATGAAAGAGAGTCGGCGACTGGTAGAGTCAGCATCAGTTTCTGAGCACAGGTCACCATTGGTCAAGCTCTCCATGCGATCTTTGCACTTTCCGGCCATTCTATAGAAAGAAGAAAGGTGATGAGGAGAAGTGTGTTGAGAACAGTGTGTCTATTCTACTAGTGGCAACAAATGTAACTGCAAAAATCATTTTACAAACACTCCTACCTACTATTTGCAATAAATCAGCACATAAAAAAACATTGGGATTCAAGTTAAACCGCTTATCCCACTACGTTTCTTTCTCATCTTAGTGCTGGGAACCGATATGGAGTGCATTAGTGGCCGTCCACTTTTCAGCTGCAGTATTTTTTTCCAATTAATTTTTCCCATTGGGATTTTAAAAATAGTTTTTGTTGAAGAGTTATAAGTCATGAACCATCCAGCTACAAAGTGAATCACAACATTTCAAACCTTGAATTGAAGCAAAACAGTACTGGAATATCGGACAAACAGACAAAAATACAAGACTGTGTGGTTATGTTTTAATATATGCATTTAAATCCCATTAAAATGAACCAATCTTCAAACAAATCTTCTGCTGTGAGTTACAGTTCTTTTCTGTACAAATACTGGCCACAAAAACACAGATGAGGAAAACAACACAGTCCACTCCAGGAGAGACACTAGCCTTAGTTTGTCAGCATCTTGCCAACAACAAAACTGTCTGAAAATATTGTATAGAATATAGAAAAATATAGAAAAACTGAGATGTAAAGAAAAAATGGGAAAAGCACTGATAATATCTATGCAAATGACGTTATAAGAGGTAAAATTGGAAAAGACTCAACACAAGGAAACTCATCTGAACTCACAGGTACTGAGAGTAATAATTCACTCAGTTTTCATGCTTTCATTTGATGTGTGCTATGTTACGTGGATAAATAAAGAGAATAACAGCATGTTTGTTCATCTGTGTATCACGCTCACTCAAGAACGACAACATATCCAAGAATGAAAATGTGACCAGTGAGAGAAACCAGCTAATACTCAAGAACACAAACCTGACAAATGAGAGAGAACAGCTAAGAAATGAACTTCTGATTCTTGGTAAAGTTTCTTTAGTCTATGTAGTTATTTGCTATCCACCTTCCTAACATATTTGCAAGCTAAATGTGTCCAGTTTCTGGTGTTATCCACTTCCACCTGTTCTTAGCTGAACAAAACAGCTCTTTATGCTGCTTGATATTGTAAACTGGTATTTCTTACCATATTATTTTAATGTACTGCTGTAATTATAAACAATCTGGTCAGTAGTGCAAAATATTTTACCGCTTACTGCACTTTGTTATTTTTGTTCTATTCTATATCGAACATTCACAGCTTAGTTCCACCTTGAATACATTTAGATTAACTTGAGAAAAGTTGGAGGAATATAAAAGTATTGCTTTAAAGTTACCGATAATATATATAGAATTATATATATTTGTGTGTGTCTGTGTGTAATGTATTATCTAGTTAAAGTGATAGTTCACCCAAAAATTTCAATTCTGTCATCAGTTACTCACCCTCATGTCACTCCAAACCCATAAGAATTTGGTTCATCTTCAAAACTCTGTAAAACACTTGATTAAGACACTTGATTCATATGAATGTGCTATACAATGCTTTTATGACCTTCTTGGGTTTTCATTTTTGAGTGAACTATCCCTTTAAAGGTCAATTATTGGACTGCATTTATGCCACTCCCAAAAAGTTTGTGTAGAAACACCTTAAAGTAATGAACTCATTAATCAACCATTAAGGAATCATTAAGAGGAATTGGAACTGTTAAATTCTTTGCAGCCCATAATACCTTAGCAAGCTCCCTTCTGAACTCCGTCTGCCCTTCTTCTTCCTCTGCATGGGTGAGGCTGAACCTATAGAGCCTTGTGGGGAGGGGGTGTCCTTTCCTTTGCTCCTGCCAGACATGCGCAAGTTCTTGCCCAGTTTGCCCAGGGTCTTGAGGGGAGAGACTCCTTTCATGCGTTCCAGGGTGCCTTTGATGGAGCTTCCCTTCCCTGATCCTCCACGCCGCACCTCATTAGCCTCATTTTCATCTTCCTCATCCTCAAACGGGTTTCTGTCCCGGGGCACACGCCCATCCAGAAGTGAGCCTCCATTGCTTCTGGGCCAGCCTTCATCTGAGCCAGGCTCCTCAAATGGATTGAGGTTAAGACTCATTTTTCTGAGAATAAACTCGCTACGTGTAGTCGACAAATCCACGCTAAACCTGCCTCCCTTCAGTCGAGACGGGAGGTTCTTAAGGACTGGCATGGTTGTGCTGGGAGGATATATGCTGTAAGAGAGATAAAACAGTTAAATGCATATCAGCATCGCCACTACCAGTAGGAGCTGTGCATCCATTACAGATGCAATCTTCAGGAAATTACTACCACACATGCCAGTACACTGGCATTCATCCATGTTGCTGCTATGAACTTTCACTTTTTATGAAAACATTCCTTGGTTCTTTCCAGTTTACAACACAGCTGAAATTACATAGTACAATGCACATAGAAATAAAGAAAGCCGATCTTGTGAAAAAGTAGATTTCAATTGTGTCTGATATATAGTGTGGGTAAATGATTTATCATCTATGAATTTATTTTTAAAATACAGTGTAGTTTGGCACTTACTTTTTTTGGACAAATAAATTAATACTTCTCTATTAAGCAAGAATACAATAAAATTATCAAAAAAAAAGGATCAGTAAAGACAAATGTTTTTGTTTTAAATTAATGAGTTAAAATGTTAAATTACTGGAGTAATGGCTGCTGAAAATTCAGCATTGCCATCAAAGGAATAAATTACATTCTAAAATATATTCTAACAGAAAACAACTATTTTAAATTATAATAATATTTCAAAAACTATTTTTAAACTAGATTTTTAAAAAACTTGTTCTTTTCTTTGTCGTATGACACAATATCAGCATAGCAAACAGTATTACATAACAGAGATAACAGATCTGACAGTTTTATATGAAAGATTAATGATTTTATGATGGGTAGAATCAGAAGCACACCCTTTTGTTAATCCTGAAGAGAACTTTTGATGTTGCGGGCCTGCCTACATTATGTAACGAATCATCCACTGAAGGCGAGTTGAAGTGAGAACCCAAGTGCAGCTTTATTTACAGTGATCCAAACATCCAAACATAATCCGAGACTTGACTTGACATGAACAGACTTGACTTGACATGAACAGACTTGACTTGACATGAACAGACTTGACTTGACATGAACAGACTTGACTTGACATGAACAGACTTGACTTGACATGAACAGACTTGACTTGAGAAACAAAACCCAAAACACCACATTACACATTACAAGGGTGATAAAATATTTTTTATACTCAATGGGAAGAAAAATGACATACAGCCCTCAGAATGAGAACAACCTTTTATTCTGGCTAGAACAATCCACCCAAAACTTACATCTGACACTTTATATCACGACACAACCCAGTGTTATGCCTGAATATACGAAATCTTATCGTAATCTTACATAAATAAACAAAAGGAGGCTTCAACTTGATGAACCGAGTCTATTTCAAGAAAACATGTTTGCCTCTTTCAAAGGCTTCTTGGCTAGAATAGCCCTCTTGGATATTTATGGCTGGTGACAAAAGGGGATAGGAACAGCGCTGAATAACTTCCGGTTTGCTAATTTGTGTATGTGTGTGTGTGTATACGAGGGGGCCGATACTTAATGAATGATTAGCTTTGGGTTAACAGTCATCTACCTGGCTTCCTTGCGATAAAAACAACATTCTGCAATTTTAACAATAACTCACAAAAAAGAAAAATGATATTACCAACATGAGATCAAAGTCATATTCCATACAATAGCCTGGAGACCAATTTCACTGTGTAACAGCCAACGAGCTTTAAATTCCTAGAGAGGGTCTATTGTTTGTGGCTTCCTACCTCTTTTAAATAATTATGTCTGCATGATTTTTCCATATGGGTCACCTACCATTCAGGGCTTATTCTTGCATGATCATTCACACTGGAAAACGTGAGTTAGGCCATGAACATACTGAAAGTGGCCGACAAGATATTTCGCAGAATGTTTCAACTGTTCTTGTCGATATAATAAAAGTCAGTGGGGAAACAACATTGGACTCCATTGACTTTCATTGTATGCACAAAAAACAATAAAACATTTGTGTTTTACAGAAGAAAGAAAGTCACACAGGTTTAGAATGGCATGAGGTTAGTAATGATGAGAGATGTTTCATTTTTTAATCTGACTTGTCACTTGATCATTGAATCACCAGTGGGATTTAATTATTAAACAAGAAGGCAATTTACATAGCAAATGCAGTGAATGAGGAGAAAGTAAGTTAGGCAACCGCTCAAGTGTTAATTTATGCTTAAACTGTTTAACGGGATTTACAAGTTAAGTTAATGAGTTAATAAGAAGTTCCATTGCAGATCATCATCCTCTCTCAAAAAAATCTCTGAAATTCCAGCTCTAATTATAAACCTTACAGTGGAGCCAATATGGAACGTCGGGTTAGATCATTGGGTGAGATATAAAAGCCATACTACCGCTTTCCCAGACCAACTCCTCTTCCTGTCTCATTCAGGTAGGGGACAAAAGGGACAGGTCCCCCTGCATTACAGCCAATGGCAGTGGCATTCTCTAATAAGTGGATAACTGGATAAATTCAAGGAGAAATCAGAAAAGTAATATGTCACTGTAAAAATATCTTGTTAAATCGGCAGCTGTGATTGTCAGAAATTCACTATAGAAAATTCAGTGACAATGTTTCAGGTATTATGGGATGGCATCTTGGTGCTTATCTATTTTTACAACAGACAAAGACTAGATATTAAATATAAAATAATGCAATGAACATTAACGAAAAAGATAACATTACTGATAACAGAATTTAAAAAAAATAAAATATAATAAAATGTGACGTGTCACACAGGGACTTCAGGGAATGCCTTTTTACCGTTTTTCAAAGTAAATTATACTCATATTATTTGCTAAAACAATCAATTTGATAGTATTTTACAGTACAATTACATATAATGTGATACTAAAGGAGTAATTCACCGCTGACAAGATGGGGTTGTAATAAAAATCAGCTGTCTATGCAGTAGAAACATTATATATATATTTTTTAAATCAGTGCTACATAACTAAAGAAAACAGAGAAAAAGGACTGTGGTGAAAAAAGGTAGGAAAACTTCAATGACCTTAATGCACTGGGCTCAATCAGACTATCCATGAACAGGGATACAAAAGTTCAGAATTATGATCTGTGGTTTTCACAAAAACCCTAAAGCTGTCAAAAGTCTGCCGGATGACCCGTTTTGAGACTTCAGTCGACGGAAAAAATACACATTGTTAATTTACTTATACTACAGACACTAAAAACACAAAGCTGGTTGAAAATCGTTGAACTTACACTTTCAACCATTTACAGTTTTTCACTGTGTGTGGTAAGTAACAGTTGACCAATTAATGTTTTTTTACTGCATTTTTACAGATTTTTTCCCCCTGGAAAAACTATATTCTTGTTTGTACTTTTTGATTAGTGTCAAAGATGGTTTCTGGAGGATGCCAAAATACCAAAATCTTGTGAAATCTAAGACACATAAGCTTAGTCTCACTCTGTTTGCACCATAATCCTCCTCATCTGCATATACCAATTCAAAATTATGCGGAACCACAGACTGCAGTGTCAGTACGGTTCAAAGTCTATAGCAGGGATGGGCACATTGGGCAGTGAGTTACACTCAAACAGAGGGAGGACTGGTCTTAATATGTGACAGCCAGAGGCATTGCTTCTGTTATAGCTTTGGGTTTCAGGCTCTGGTTAAAGGAAAAGCACTGGAATGTTGGAGAGAGCCAAAATACAACCTCCCAATGACTTTCCCCAAGGTGAAGTTTCAATGCTCCTGAAGTCATGGGGTAATGCACTCATGTGATCTCAAACAGGTCCAGTGAAATTTAGAGAACTGATTATATGTGTTTTAATTGAAAAAAAAAAAACATTAGATCTGGTTGAATGTAAGATATATATTGAGCAATATTGCTGTTTAGATAGATAGATAGATAGATAGATAGATAGATAGATAGATAGATAGATTTTAGTTTGCGTGTCACTGAAGCCATAAAAGTGATTGAGGATGGAAGTGTTAAAAGGCTCCCTCATGCCATCATTCATCACCATTATATTACAGATGAACTCAAACAAGCACAGCATTATATGGGTACCACAAGGTCAGATTACTTGTTTTGACGCAACCAACATTAGCAAATCTTAGTTGTCCATCTTGACATTGGAATATGCCCTGCTATAAAGGCTTGTGCTTTTCCAGGACACATTATCTTTCCCTTGGGAGTAAATCTTTAACTGTACACCAGGAGAACAATGTTATGACCTTATGAGATTTTCTGTGAATGAGGATGGAATCTTTCTTTTTTTAAAAACGGGAAGGCTAAAGATTTGACTTAATAAGCAGGAAGAGAAAAGCATTAAGTCAGCTAGTTTAAAATTCAGCCAAACTATATATTTTTTTGCATTGTCATGTGACAAGGTTGCAAAAAAAAAAAAAAGATGTGTAAATGAGGATTGAATTGAAGGACAGCGAGGACAGTAATAACTATTGACATTGTATTCAGTTTAGTTCATATGTTCGAGATGTATTAGTTTCACTCAAAATAAAAAAAACTGACTCCAACAGAAAAGATAAAAATAAAATATTATATTTTGTATTATAATATTATTTGTTTATTTATAAGCTTTACGCCTCCTTTACCCCCTCTAATTCACCTATTTTTAAAGAAATATTCAATATAGCCTAGTAATAAAATACCCCAATATTTCATTCATTTAACACAGTTCTGATCAAATCCAGAGTTATAAACAATAAAACTGCAGCGTTATTACAGGCGGTAAAGTCTTCACAGAGTTTAACATCGTTACAAATTACACGAGAGCTTATTACAGTAAACTCTACAGGTCCAGTGAAATTTAGCACTTTATAATAACAAACGGGAAATAAAAACTTACAGAGTCCATGTCGATCGGTCTTCATGTCAGGAACCAGAAGTGAAAATATCTGAATGAAATAATGAGATATTTATTCAAATCGAGGAACATCACCTACGCCAGCAGCGTAACCCAGAGCAAGTGATATGGAGCTGCGCTGTCAGGACTTTTACTTTTAGTTCGTGGGCTGGACTAAGAGAAAACGCACATTCAGCCGCAAGCACACAAGAGCAGGTAAACTGCTAAATGTATTAAATAAAATACATAAAAATAAAGAAAGAAAATAAAGAAATGAAATAATAAAATAAAATATATAATATTTTATTTCAATCATTTAAGAATGTAAAAAAGAAATTTAATAGTAATAAATCACATTTATATTTAAATTAAATTAATTTATCAAAATTAAAATTATTAATTAAAATGACTTTGAGAAAACATTTTTTATTAATTTAAAATGTATTACTATTAAAATATTGTTGTTGTTGTTTTAAATATATTTTAAGAACATTTACATTAAAAGATTTACATTAACTTACATTAAGGGTTTCAGTGTCTGCCTCAAGTGCGTTGTCATTTTTACATTGATTTAGTCTGTGTGTGTGATGTGTGTACCTGTTTTTCTATTCTGGTGGTGGGGACTTAAACCTGAATACACACAGACTCATGGGGACTCGTAAACATGTATTCAGGATATCCTTAATTTAAAAAAAAAAGTCATTTAAAGGTATATGTGGGTTTATTTAATGGGCCAAGGGGCATTAAAACTGATCTGTAACCTCACAGCTCTTATATATACATTTTTTTCTCGATTAACATTTTTATATTTCACAAAACAATCAGGCAGCACACGTGCCAAGAAGAAGTCAGACAATTTGTATAGTTTTGTCTGAACAAAAGAAATGGCTCTGGAGTGCATCATGGAGGGCACATTGCAATTGAACAAGGCCTGAATAAAAGAAACTAAGCATGTTGGAGGAGTGTGAGCTTCTCCAAACACTTGTTTTCTTAAGCATCTTGGCAGCCCATATAAGTATTATGAAATCTGTTTCCTTCAACAATATGATGAACAGTACAGAATAGCTTATTCTCTGATGCATAAACAAAGGATTGCCATGTCACGCCTCCAATGAATCTCAGGGACATTCGTAGAGGTCAAAAACTTGGCATGGCTATTTAACTCGTATTTCTTTTTCAAAAACAAGAGCGTTGACCAGTTGGGCTGATCAAATGGGGGGAATTGATTTACATACTGTACATTCAGGCTTCAAAAAGGTCAAGCATCTTTCTTCTTTTTTTTTTTTTTTTTTTT
>NW_015549578.1:113916-126644 GCF_001515605.1 Sinocyclocheilus anshuiensis
AAACATCTTTTTTCTTTTTTTTTTTTTTTTTTTTTGCTTTTGCAGCTACTCACTTATCTTCTGGATGCACTTTCTCATGTCCACCTTGACCTCCCTGCTAATCAATTATAAGATGCATGCTATATTTTTCAGTTGAAACCGAACAAGGACATCACATACTTGTTCCTGTTGATTGTCAGGGGGCAAAACGCACATCAGGAAACCACAATTGGCGCCACATCTAAGACGAGAACTAAATAAAGAGGCACTGTATAAAGAGAATCTGCAAACTGGGGTGAATTCTTGGCTTGGGGAGCAGGAAATAGCACCACATAACATTAACTTTGTCATTGTCGTGTGTTTGTTGGTGCATCCTTTGCTCCTGTTCTGCCTACGATGTTCACCTTGGCAACGTTTCAAATATTTCTCAACAGCCCAATTGATACAAAATCTGGCCCATGTTTTATTTGATGTGCTTTAGCAACATTTTGTGTTTTTCAGATTGATTTTTGTAAAATGTTTGTTTGACCAAACATGATGATCCCTTTGTGAGGGATCCTCTTTTTAAAATCTAATATCACATGTTTGTATATCATTTATAAAGACCCATACTGGTAAAAATACAATTATTATAAATATGTGTAAAATATTTAATTTCTATGATTTATTATATTATTTATCTCTTATTATTTTATATTTATTTATTTATTTATTTAAAAAGTATCAGATTATAAAGTATTTATTTATTTATAAAATATAATTTATAATGACCCATATATACCGGTAAAAATACAATTATTATAAATATTTATAAAGTATTATGTGTAAAATATTTTCTTTTTATTATTTATTCTATTATATATCTGTTATTATTTTATATCTATATTATTTATTTATTTAATATAAAATAGTATATTTTATTATAATAATGAAATAATGTGTTATAATAATTACATTGTGTACATTTTTACCCGTCATTAAGTGTACAGTTAGACATGCATATTTATTTATTTAGTAATTTATTTAAATGGTATACTTTTACATTACAAAAATTACATATTTTTAAATTATAATAATTATAAGTAGTGTTAAAAACTGATTTTAATTGCATAGTTCACAATATTTTCAAATCTGCAAAACTTGTGTATTTAAATGAGACATACATATTTATTTATTTCAATAATTATAAATAGTGAAAAATATTATAATTATATCATTTACATTATTTTTTAAATGTGTTTAAATAAAGACACTACAACTGTTTTTAAAAGGGGCTCAAATGTCTGTCCATTGCTAAATGTAAAGTCCTACTGTGATTACAGTACAACACACTATTCTTGGTTTCTCTCCCAAAGTGGTGTGCTCACAGTCACATCCCTGTTTGTCACCACTATTATGCAACTTCTTGCTGGCACCTTAGTTAAGGGTCAGCGGGGTATGGTCCAATCAGAGCCTGCCTGCATCCTGCAATGGTGCTCCATATGGACCACAGGAAAAGCCCTCTGCATCTGTGCTGAGAGAAGTGCTCTATGTCATACCACTAGAACAGCAGCCCTGACCACAGCGAGCAATCAGCCGCAGCCTTACTGACATGCTCCAGCGTGGTGGATGCCAGCAGAGGAACAGGGGTTATCCTTTATAGGGCCCATTTTAGCTGGTAGCATCCTGATTCTGTTTCGGTGTAGTGTGGGCATCTGCAAGCGGGAATGGACTGGATTGACGTCACAAGTGTAACCTTTTACATTGAGCGGGTCAGGTTAAAGCTAATTTAAGAGGTTTGTGGGGGAAGATATCAGTCAGCATTTGAGGAAAGATTGATTATGGCATGGCTTTGTCTATCCCAGGGTTTTATGGTTGTCATGTTATTGCTGTACATGTGTTTTCTATCATCAGCATTGTCTGTTTACTCTTGGCACAGGTGTTGTTTTCACTCACTTGAACATGCTCAGAAAAAAAGTACAAAAGCTGTCGCTGGGGCATTAATTATCCTTTCAAAAAGTCAATGTTGATGGTACACATCAGTTGTACATGTTATACACATGTTATATATAAGCACTTTTTGAAATGGACAGCTTTTGTTTTTCTTCTCTCAACTTATATTACATTTTTTTATCTGGTTTTGTTATATAATGAATGTTAAATAAAAAAAATATTATGACAGTATGATGTTGAACATCTTTAATTTGAGTGTTTTTATCATTTTAATTAAGATGATGTAATTTAAATAATTTTGGTTATATTACATAATATTACCTGGAAGTTTGCTGATGCCCCCTAGTGGGCCCCGGCCCCCAACTGAGAACCACCGTTCTATGGCATATTCATTTGAGAACTAGCAGAAACTATTCAAATAAGGCAGCTGCCTTTGTGGAAACAAACAAACACACAAATCCTCAAAAGAGAACAAAACTACACAAGGTCAAAGAACATATAAGCCAGACTAAATTAAAAAACAGTTCACTTATTATTCAAATAAATTCATACTTCTTTTGTTGTTTATTTAAGAAAAACAAAAACACAGTTTTCCGTGTCATTTAAATGCAAATTAATTTTGCATATTGTTAGGCCTATGCAATTCAAGGTAACATGAAAACATTTTGACAGTTTGATTTTGGGGATTTTTGTTGTTCTTGTTATTGTTTAACATTTTTAGTATCAGTTAGGTCCCCACTTGATGTTCAAAGCCAAATCTGAAGTGAAACTAGTTGAAACCCAGCTGATTACAAAGACCTCTATCTTTGATTTCTGTCCACTGTTTTGAGACGAGATGTCCAGAGAAAGTGATTTCATAAGAATCAGTACCTGACACATGTGAACATCATAACATAGACGATGCTAAATAAATCAAGATGTACTTAGTCATATTCCACAGTCATAAAGATCAAAACCACTTTCCAGTTTTGTATATACAGGAAGCGTACAAAAAGTATGAAGACTGAAGTATACTTGGCATATCATTGGCACCGAGACCTACACAACATCCACTCAGCTCACCACAACATCAGAATAACCTTCTGCACCCAAGAGAAACAGCTGAACCCCATGACATTTAAACTACTATTATTAAAGTACAAAACGTGCCTCCACTTGTCATTTCAGCAATTTTGACCCTATGAAAAGTCAGAAAGCCCTGTCAAACCAGAAAACCTTGTTTGTCTTCTTACCTTGTTTGACAGTGAAGCGATGGTAAATCCCTAAAAGACTCAGAGCAGGGACATTCCAGTGTCCCAGAGGTTTTGTATCTGTGTATGTGTTTGTGTGTTAGTTTGTCAGGCAGTTACTGTAAGTGTCCAACTCGGAGAGTAGCTAACTATACATGTGCTGCCGTCCAACTGAAAGTGCGTCCGAAGCCCGGGGCTAGCTATGGTCACTCAGTTGTTTTGGAGCGCAAAAGATGATGCTTTTTCCTCAGGAAGCCGGCCATCCCCTTTCCTTTCCACCAGCTCCGAGCTTCCCCCACCACCTCTTGGGCCTCTGGGATCATGGGCACTATGGCTCCATTGATTACTCTGAGAAGCGTGGATGCAGTACAGTAGTTTTCTGTTTATTTATTTATTGACTGGCATGGATATGTGTACTTTTGACTAACATGATTGGTCATCATTGGTGTGTGGTGTGAGGGAAGTAGATCTGAGTGTGTAGGAGTCCACTGTCCCGCTCGGCTTTTGTCTGGAGAGTGTTTGTTGATGCTAAACGTCCTAACACATCTGAAGGTGTTTATGGGTTGAAAAAAGCAGGGCAGACTTGCCGGGTTGCTGTGCCCGGGTCAATGAGTGCACCTGCACCGTCTCTGCGTGGGGTAGTTTGTTTGTTTTCTTACAGCAAGACTCAGCATTGTATTAGACCCACGGATCTATAGAGGCTTTGATCAGCACTGTGGTAATCAGTGCTATTCATGTTGTTTACATCATAGGAACAAGCATGATTTTGCTGCTTGAAAGAATTTGCACTGCTCTATCTGAAAAGCAATGTTTCTCTTGGTTTCTTTTATCCCTTTGTTGACAGGCCTCACCGTCGACATGGTATGCTTCTGATATAGCATGTGTTTACAAAATGTTAACTTTGTACAGAGTTAAAAACTGCCATTCATGTGTTTCCATCTTTCAACAAGCAATACTGCTGATTGATTGACTGAGTAGTTGTTTATGAAAGCTGAATAAGAGCTGCAACTGAATGCCAATGTCCGTGAATGAAACTATTACAGTGAAGATATTAAATTATAAAACATCTTCTGTGCTGATTTTTAATAGTAAATGGTTTGTAAGTCAAGTGAAACACATTTATGTTATACAATAACATATACAATAGCTTGTGTAACCAACATATCTTAAAACAGATCCTTGTTATGCACAGATGCATTACTGCCCTCTGCTGTCTTTTTCAGAAGGTGAGAAGATTTTTTTTACAGGATAGCTCAACATATTTTGTTAGATAGATATATCCATAATTTATCCTGAAATTTCTTAATTTATCGTAAAGAAAAAAACACAAACTCATAAATCTGTCATTATTTAAATTTGATTATGTGTGTGAAATTAAAGGGTAGAAAATCAAACCTGCAAAATCAAATACAAGCACAAAACTATTTACATTTATGCATAATAAGTACTTTAGTAAATATAATAATAATAATTAACAGAAGACATACAGTAGATTTATAATTATTTTATTTCATAAAGATATAACGGGCTGTATACAGCATTATTTATTTCTGTGTTCTTTAGCTGGAGTGTTTTTGTTTCATTTAAGATGAAGGGATACCAAAAGATAAATAGCCCATTATTATTTTTTTGCTCAGTTTCACATCATTATAAATACAAAATAAAACAAACAAGTAAAACAAGCAAGGGAAAAAAAAGCGTGGCACTCTGCCACTGTACAAACAAACATACTGGTGAATTATACAAACTAAATACAGAGCTAGACGAGGAAAACTCAAGAATTCATTCAAAATGTGGAGTCATACAATAAATTTGACCAGCTTGAGTAGTTCATATAGTAGCAGCAAACATATTAACAATACCTTATTATTTTGTCACAAATCAGCCTTCATTTCTACTGGGAAAAAAGCTTAAGCTGTCAGTTTTAATTTAATGAAGCATATTAAATTCAGCACTGATATAAGACTTTTTCCTGAAAAATTATTTAATCCTGCAAAATCCAACCACATACATAAACAACACAACAGGGAATTACTGTAACTGATTTGAAATCGAAAAAGCACCTTGCAAAAATCTTTGGTCCATTTGTGGAAAAACTAATTGGTTCAGCAAAATAAAATAAAAATCTAATTTCATGAGAAAAATCCTTTACATGGGTCAGTATTTCAAAGGAAAAACTCTTTAAAATGGCTGTTATGCACTGAACAAATTGTTTTCTCAGGTGACCTAAAAATTCGCTAAATTAACTTTTTACTAAAGCCAAATAAGTTTTTTTTATATTATCAAATAAACCTGACTATATTGGGTTATACCAATGAAAGCAATTTTAAGGGATCAGGTAGAAATAATTATTTAAATGAACAAATACACGTTCATTATGTGAAATCACTTCTACTGTAACAAACCATTACAGACAAATTTATAATTGTTTACAATTTAAAAATTATAAAGACAACTTGTCATAGGTCCATGCAGTGGTTAGTCACTGAGTGTTTTACTCTGAGCTTTAGGCAAGATTTTTACATAAATATGTTTATAGGGTTTTTCTTTCTTTTTTTGTTTTGTTATTTGACAAATTAAAGACAGCAACATGTGCTGCTGATGCCTTGATGTGAAGCGTTTTTAATACAGGAGACTGAAGAGATGTAGATGTTTGAGCAGGTGCTCAGTTTCTCTCAGTGTCAGGAGAGCCCTGGCAATCAGGGAAGATGTGAAGCTGGGGATGTTCAATCCCATTGTTGTGAAGATCTTCTTGTTTCTGCAAACCATGAAGTTTATTCACCAATTCTGTGATGAAGACCTGATGAAGACATGGAGAAAAGCACACCATCAGAGAAGAATCTTTAAAGACATGATAAATATGTCAGTAGTATCTGACTGAAAACAACGCAACTTATAAAAATAAGACCTGAATCGCTTTTAAAAGTATCGACTTGTCAATATAAACTTCTCCAATTTTGTCAACAGAGGGCAGCAAAGGACGATGCAATGGTTGTAGCCCAGATCTAGAGGTTTTAGCTGGTTAGCATGTCTCATTTAGCCCCTACTAGTGGTTGTTGTAACTACATCATCTGGCTATAGAAAGCATGGAGTAAAAATATTTTATTTTTCTGGGTATTATCCCATAACACAAACATGTTTTGACAAATAATTTTGTCTATTCATTAACACTCACTATTTCCTGCATCGTGACAGTGAGTCATTTTTATGTCTACAATAAACTTAAACACTTGCAGGGGGTTATTTCGTTAAAGATAAAACACTAAACCTAAGTGTGGAAATTGTGTGATAGAATTATAACATATGATTAGCAGAAGGGAGGGAGAGAAAAGGGAGGTAGGTGACATACGTCTGTGTTGTTTCCACAGGTATGAAGAATGTCCTACAAGAAACAGAAATAGAGAGATTTTAATAAAGAGCATGACACAGATCGTGTCCCTGCTGAAAATTGTATTTTTAATGGTTGGATGGTTAATGCTGGTTTGATTCTGTTCTTGCAACCAAAGAGATCTTGCTAGTTAACGGAATAGTTCTTTAAATATATTCATTTTTTTCTAAAACCCTATGGGTTTCGAACTTATGTGGAAAACAAAAGAAGAAATTTAAGAAGAAGAAGAAATTGCTCATAAAAGTAGTTCATATGATTCATATTTCAGGGGGAACTGTTCCTTTAAACTAATTAAATAAAACCACATACTGGTGACCAGTAGGTGACCGCATCAGTAGTTTCAGAAAGCAGATACCTTAAGCTTCTGCATCCTTTCTTCATCACTTTGTAGATCTAGTAGCTCGTCAATGTTCACTTCTTCTGGCATATCCTCTTCCTGTGAGGAGAGAAACAGTCACATTTAAAGGGGTCATATGATGCCTTTCTCTTTGGAGTGTTACAAGCTCTTGGTGCATAAAGAAGATCTGTAAAGTTGCAAAGACTAAAGTCTCAAATCCAAAGAGATATTCTTTATAAAAGTTAAGCGTCAACCACGCCTACCTAAAACGGCTCGTTCTAACACGCCCCCACATGTCTACGTCACGATGTGGGAAGATTTTCATAGCGCCACCCAAATGTTCACGCAAAAAAAGAAGGCGTAACTTTTATTCTCGCTGTAGTTTTGTTGTTGCCGCTGCCGCCATGTCGCCATGTTTTTGCTGGCCCTTTGTTAATATTATTAGAAAATAGTAGAAAGATTAGTTTAAATTGTTATGCTGATGATACTCAACTATATATTTCAACAAGACCAAATGAAATTTCTAAATTGTCTAAGCTAATAGAGTGTATTAAAGATATAAAAGATTGGATGACCAATAATTTTCTTCTATTCATTTTGATTAAGCCTTTTCGCATTTGGCTCCTAAACTCTGGAACAGCCTTGCTCATATTGTTCGGGGCTCAGACACACTCTCTCTGTTTAAATGTAGAGTAAAGACACATTTCTTAAGCCAAGCATTTACATAATTCATCTAATAACCTTGTACTCCAGTTATATCTAATCAAATGCATATTATCATTCCTTGCTTGAAATGTTATGAACAGTAGCTACGCTAATTATTCTCTATCTGGGAATCCCAAGGTAACTAGAGATTACACAAGATTCAGTCTGGATCCAGCCTCTTATGAAGATTTGAGATGACCCAACACCTGAGTAGAGATGACGCCAACCCTCCGAGGACTTCAGATGACCAACCTTGAACCGATATACAAAACTACCACATTGTCCTTACATTACTATCATTATGAACACAACATATAATCATTGTTGTTAATCATGTTCACCATCTGTTTGAATGCATGTCATTAACTAACTGCATGATTTGTACTATCAAAGAACTGTACATCTCTGCCATATGGATATCACTTTGACATAGTCACCACTGATAAATTGCTCTTAACTGCAATGTAGAAACATTCTTTTTCTGTGAAGCTGCATTGCAATGATGTGTATCATGAAACACATTATACAAATAAACATGAATTGAAAGAAATGTGAATTGAATTTCGAGATTCTCGATCTCTGCTATTTACTGTCAATTACCAAAATAGTTTGTTAGTGAGCACCACTAAGTTGAAATTTTATGTAACAGCAGCATCTCCGCATGTGACAAAAAGCACAAATCTTATTGGCTGGCCAGTGTTTTTCGCAGTGCGATTGAAAAGAGAGAACACTTTTCCAACATTCTCCATAATTAATAATTATATTTTAGAATACATTTTTGTAATTAATTAATTAATTAATTAATTAATTAATTAATTAATGTATTTATTTATTTATTTGCACCGACAGCATGCAAATGTCTGTGTTGATCTGAACAGATACTGTACTAACAGCCGCTCATGCAAATTAAGGCACAGTCATATTTTTGTGAAATTTTGCAGACACTGTCCATTGTCAATAGTTTCGCAATGCATGAAGCACCATTTACTCAGAGGTCACTTGAAACCCAGCAGCTTTATATTGGTAAACACTGTGAATTTGCATGTTAAAAATTCAAATTTAAACCAGCTGTGAAATTTGTATGGGAACATTTGTGGGTAATATCCCTTATGTAAAATTCCAGAATGATGAAGACCAGAAATGCAAGCTCATGTGAAGAAGTCTTTCATTAGGCTGCTTTCCAAAATTCAAGTTTGAATGTGTGTCTAACAGAAGATCAATACGTCACGTGACCTCTTAGCAGAATTAAAAGAACACAAACTTTAAAGCTGCAGGTTTGCAGCATTGCAGGAAGGTGAAGTAGAGCGTATATTTTTTAATTTAGTATTTATTATTGGTTATATGCTGATTTTATTTATTTTTTTTAAAAGACACTACAGCGTATGATGTCATATCACAACCATTTCAAGAAATTTAGCATGCTCAAAGTCTAGTGTAACCAACACTTAATTCACTCATGGTATTGCACCATACAAAGCTAAATGTGGCACTCTTAAAATGCATATAGCAGTGAATTTCTGCACCAAAAATTTGTCTAGGTGTGAAAAGACCTTTACGTTTAAACCTTACTTTTCATGTAGTGCATATATCCTAAATCCGACAGGCATCATTTACACTTTTATTTTAAATATTTAGTTCTGGATCTTTACCTGCTCATTATTGGTAAAAAAAAAAAAAAACATGATAAAGTATGCTAAAATCTGACTACATCATTAATGCATTAACTATTAGTGTGAACAGAGCATTTACAATTAGACTTAATCCAGGACTTAATAAAAGAAACTCACAACTGTTACATGCTCTTGTAAACAGAACAGTTGCATTAGATATGCACATTCAGATGTATTCTCACTTGACTGCCCACCACATAAATCAATGAATCCCCTGCTAAGTTGTCTCTAAATGTTAGAAGTCATACTAAATGAGAACAGTGATGAAATCAGATGGTGCCATAGCATACAGGTCCACACAGCATTATAGAGCTCGAATCAAAGTATTATCTCTTGCTCCATTCAGCAGCTGTCAATCTACCAGACAGCTGTCACTCAGCACTAATCTATTGTGTGGGAATTAACAAGTCCCGCCCTTCCCTTTTATTCAAACCACCTCAAATACACTTCCAGATAAAGCAGACTACTTATTTACGATACTAAGTGTCTGCATTGATTTTAAAATCGTAACTGCAGTGGAAAAATAATTTCTAATAATAGGAAATGGTGTACCTGAAAAAATACAATATATTATTTCTATCTATTATACATTTCTGCCATATGTATATTAACTGACAGTCACCACTGATAAGCTACCACTAAATATTGTAGAAACTTAATTTGCTGTAAAGTTGCTTTGCAACGATTTGTATCGTGAAAAGCGCTATACAAATAAACTTGACTTGAATTGAATTGAATTATTTATGATACACACCTCTGTTTCAAGAATGATGCAATTTTCACTTCCCTTTCTATTGTGGCTTGGTGCCTTCGAAAATAGGCCAAGGTCAATTTTCAGATCCTTCCAGTAAATCATTTACAAAAACAAAAATCAAGCTTGAAACCTGCCACCCTCCAGAAAAGCAGAATGAAAACATCACAGCATATTTTCTTTTAATATATGCCAATCTGCTAATTTATTTGATCCCTTGATGACCTCTGTGCTTGATCTTAAGCACAAAGGCTGTGATTTGATACAAATTCACTGAAAATCAATTTGCAATGTTTGTAAGAAAAGTATTAATGTCTGATTAATTAACAAAACGCTCAGAACAGGTTCAGATGATTCATGGAAAAGATTTGAATCAAGAGATTTCAGTTGTATGAACCACTATTATGATACATCTGTGGTGCTTTTGGAATCTTTTTTTTGACCAGTACAATTCTTTTGTTGTTCCACAGAAGACAGAAAGTCAAACAGGTCTGAAACAACACAACAAATTTTTGATTTAAATGAATAGTTCACCCAAAAATGAAAATTTACTCACCCTGTTTTGAATAGTTTTTGGACTGTTTTCGCTTGTAAACGGTGCTTGATCTGTGCATATTTCTCTCCTGATTCAGACAAAATGACTTTTTCACTGGAGAAAGCAATATTATGGATAGAGGACATTTTTGCGGAAGAAACTTTGAAGTTTAAAATATAAATCCAGCCTTGATTTACATTTGTAAATCCAGCCTTGTATATTATAAACATGTAGCTTTTCACTTCACATGGCATTAACTGATGGTTTGGAATCATGTGGGTTACTTGTGGATTACAGTGATATGTTTTTCAGCTGTTTGGAGTCTCATTCTGACAGCACCCATTCACTACAGAGGATCAATTGGTGAGCATGTGATGACAAGTACAAACTCATCTTGGATTTGAAAATTTGTATTTTTGGGTGAACTATTCCTTTAAGGATGAACTATCGCATTAATCACAAAAACTAACTAGAACTGATATGACCTAAACTAACTCACAACATAGAATGTGGTGGGATTCAGTCTAAACTTACCAATTTAACACCAAGAACTACAACTGCGTTAAAATTATTACCAAAGCTCCAAATTTCCATCAGCATGGTGTAAATCCACACAGCAGATTATGAGCTGGTCATGCAAGCCAGCGTGTTTCCTGATAAGGTTACGGATAACTACAGGGAACAGGGCTGCATGGGAAAACTTTCAATATCCTGAAACTAACACCACCGTTGAAAGGTCAATCAGAGAAAGATCCATGCTGAAAGCCCTACCAGGGCATCAGTGACCTTTCTTTTAACTCCAAATGCCACTGAAATGCTGTGAAACAAACATAACCCTTCACATGCTGAACATACAGAGCAAACATATATGTGCCTTTGCTTTTGAGTCATTCCTAAGCAGAGAAGGTTTGCACATTCAATGGAAAACTGAAAATTAGTATATCAAATATTATTTTAGACATAAATTCCTTAAAAAAAATAAAGAAAAGAACTACACAATTCATCAAATATGCAACGGAGAATGCTTTTCAATAATCAATAATCTTGAATATTTATATGTGTAAATATTCTTGTCAATTTTGGTTGGTCATGGATTATTTAAAGCTTGTCTCTGTAGTAATTCCCCAAAAACTCAAAACATTTCTTCTGACGAAACATGAGTTCTTTCACCTTTTACTGCATGCATGAGCGCTGAGTGAATCACTCAAACTGGTTTAGCATCAGTCGGTCCCCCTGGGCTGTGATTCAGTCTCTATTAATTCCAGGCCAGTAGCTAATGGGTAAGAGTGTGTTTTTTTCCTGTACTCTTTGAGTTGGGCTGTTTCTTTTCTTCTAAGTTTCTATGCCTTATTAACAGCAATGACCCTAATGCAAATGCCCATCTCCTGTGGCTTTCTGCAGGCATTTATATTTGGAATGGAAGACTGAGAATGTGACGAATGCTCATAAAACAGTATTTCCAAACATTATGTGTCAAGACAAATAGTCTGACAAGTAAGGCAAGTTTTTTTTTTGTTTGTTTTTTTGTTTGTATCACTGGTGTTTGGTACGGCAGGCATGATAATTTTTATTGCTCATTCCTAGGGCTAGGGATTTTAACAATCGTCCTGTTTGAGCTACGATTTTGTGCATGCAATGAAGTCAACGGGGTCTTATGTCATTTTGGACCCCCCAATAACTTTCATTGTATGGACAAAAAATGTTGTACATTCTTAAGGATATCTTTTTTTTATGTTCCAAAGATGTAAGAAATTTTTGGAACAAATTAGGTATAAGTAAATGATGACAGAATTTCCATTTTTGGGTGAAATTAAAGGAGGTACCTGAACCAGATCTAGAAACCAGTGGCTGGTTGCGTTTTGACTAGCCTTACAAGTCAGTCATTTAATTGTTTTTTTTCTTTAGGACTGGCAATAACTTTTTTTTATGCCAGTTACAGTAAAATGTAGATTGGTCTAATTTGAATCCTAAAAGTAAGACTGATTACTCCTAGACTACTGCTAGTTTGTCAGACTAGTTCTTAAGACTTTATGCAACTGGCCACAGACTTGCAAATGGACTCTTCAACTTAGCCCAGTAAACCAACACCTAGAAACCACCCAAACACCCTAGCAACCACATAGCTTTACGACAAGGGGAACGCAAGATGACTTAAAGGGATAGTTCACCCCCCCCCCCCCCCCACCAAAAAAAAAGAAGTTT
>NW_015549578.1:126678-132940 GCF_001515605.1 Sinocyclocheilus anshuiensis
CACACAAAAAAGGAGAATTTTTTTTTTGTCATCATTTAATTACCCACATGTTCCAACCCTGTATGAGTTTCTTGAAAACTAAAGAAAATATTATGAGAACGTTGTTAACCAAGCAGTTGCTGGTAGCTACTGACTTCCATTGTATATTTTTCTATACTATAGATATCAATGGCAACTGTTTGGTTACCAACATTCTTCAAAATTTGGAACAATTTCAGGGTGAGTGAATGACAGGATTTCCTTTTTCTTTCTTTTTTTTTTTT
The DNA here is from genome assembly GCF_001515605.1 of Sinocyclocheilus anshuiensis. Taxonomy (NCBI): domain Eukaryota; kingdom Metazoa; phylum Chordata; class Actinopteri; order Cypriniformes; family Cyprinidae; genus Sinocyclocheilus; species Sinocyclocheilus anshuiensis. Next base: position 126,942 of record NW_015549578.1, read on the forward strand.
GGGTGAACTATCCCTTTAAAATGATTTAAAATAAACCCCCAAAAAGCAACAAAATAAGCTAAACAACTAAAAATAAAGATGTAAGTAGCCTTAAAAGTGTGATTTCTAGACCTGGAAAAATCATGTGAAATTATAAAATCTTATAACCCCAAGGGCATTTTTATAATGCATATACTTATACATATTTTTATAGCTCTAAAATATGTTAGAAATTGTGAGCAGAAAAATATTTTTTAAAAAATCCTTATCCTTAATCCTTATACAGTACATCACAAAAAAATGGAAAAGTCACGAGGCCTTCAAATATTGTTGTGGACAATAAGGGGCCTTGGAGTCAAAAAGGTTGAGAACCACTGATTAGAACATCCTAGAAACTGCACAGCAACCCCCTGTAATTTTTTTCCCTCCAAAATGTAAAAATTGAGTTCTACATTCAAACTCTTTCATAAAGGGACATAGTTTTGCATGATAAACTGCAAGTAATACTGCATTCAATCCAACTAAATCCAAGCAGAGTAAAATGTCAGATCTTTTGTGCATTATCTGCCCTTAGGACTCCATAAACTGTGATGTAACAGTATGCTGTTCCACATTAAAGGCAAATGTGCATGTGAGATCAACACGGGCTGACATGGTTTAGTCAAACTAATTACATTACATGCCTTTGATGGAATTGTTATCATTCATTTAATCTACACTCTAAAAAATGCTGGGTTAAATACAACCCAGTGCTGGGTAAAATAGGGACAAACCCAGCAATTGGATTGTTTTGACCCCTGGGTCAAAACAGCCCAATTGCTGGGTTTGTCCCTATTTTACCCAGCACTGGGTTGTATTTAACCCAGCATTTTTTAGAGTGTACAAGAAAAAAAACTTTTCACAAGAAACAATTTGTTGTTGTTGTTGTTCTTCAAATATTTGTGCATGCTGAATGATTTAATGCAGCCTGTGGTTAGTGACGTCTTTACAAGCTGACCATATTAGGAACAAGAACTCAGCTGCAGGTCAACTCTGAAAAGTCATTTTGTTTATAAACATTCTAAATGTGGCTAACAGTTTCATACATCTGCTGCTTTTCTTTTTGGTCCTTGTGATGCTGATATAAGCACTTTGGTTGAATCCATCCAGGTGCATTCAGTTGCTGATCATCATTCCCATGGGAATGGAGCTAGCATACAAACTCAGACGTTATTGCATGACCACTTCTCAAGATGAACTGATAATGTACAGCAAAAAAAAAAAGGCTTTTATGCATTTAACATGTAATATCTGTGTCTTTTATTGTGAATAACAATAAATTCCAGCTAATGCTAAACTTCTCAACTGAATTTACATTAAGAATAGCGATAGCGAAAAATAGAGACCCAACCAGTATTTAATGCAGTCTGGGTTTTCTTTTACCTACCATTTCAAAGTGCACGACCATGTTAGCATGTGCCTAATTTGGCTATCTTATACCAAGTGACAGATTAATTTGCATCAAAATACCACAGACTATGAGTGAATACATAACCTCTGACATCAACAACAAGATATATGAGAAGTATTTTTTTCCTTATCAGCCTGTTGATTTAGCTACCCTAACCATGCATGATTACATTTCACAAAACTTTTCGATGTTATTTTTAGCATTTAGCTTTGTTTTATCCATAACTCTATCAGAAAAGACTAATTTTAGTCAATTTAGAACAATTGCTTTTAACCATTACTCATTTTTGGATTACACATTGGATATGTCCCATCTGTAGTACAAAGTTTTGTGACTCTAGGTTTGGCCCATTTATGATGACATGAAATAAAAGAAGGAATTCTAATCTAGGATTTTTTAAAGCTTTGATAGAGTAGAGGACTAATATTTCATGGGGCTTGTGATGCCCTGTCCGTGGGCCAGTTGGTACGCTCTAAAAAATGCTGGCTTTTTTCAACCCAACTTTGGGTCAAATATGGACTAACCCAACCGTTGGGTGACATTTTTACTAAGTTGGGTTAGTCCATATTTGACCCAAAGTTGGGTTGAAACAACCCAGCATTTTTTAGAGTGTAGTGGGTAGTCGTTTTGCAGGATGGGGGTGGAGGACAGTGGCAGGAGGGCTTTCTTTGTGTGATACAATGACATATGGGGTCTTCATTTCCACAGCCCCCATCCCCCTCACTCATAAGAAACACCCCATGAGACAAATATACCATCAATCAATCCCAGGACCATAAGAGCAGGACGTAGTTGGGTCTGCTGCCGACAGGGAATGAAGGAGGGGATCTGATTACAGCCTCAATGGGGGCTGTTCATTTTTAGCACCAACATCACATCATGAAGATTACAAAAAGATCACTGTTGGGATTCATCCAGTCATGATGCACTCTTAATTTTTTTTTTAAAGTTGTCACTGGTGTGGTACCCTTTCAAAAGGTACTAATAAATAGCATTTAGGTACCAATATATACACTTCAGGTGCTAATATGTACCTTTAAGGTACTATTATACTCCCTTTAGGGGTAAATAAGGTACAAAGATGTACCTTTTGAAAGGATAACGTCCCAGTGACAGCTTTTGTACCTTTTTTTCTGAGACTGTGATATTATGCCATACTAGTGTGTACAATTTACATTGTAGGCTACTTCTTTAATGTACAGTTTAACAAATGTTAAAAAAATATATTATTTAAATAATGTAAATTATTTTTGAAGTTGTTAATAAAACAGATTATTGGAGTAGCTTTTACAATAAAATAATATTTCACGTTAATACTTCATGTTTGTCACATAAATGTCATGTTTTACTCAATGCGTTCCTTGCGGTTTCCTATTTCAGTGTACAATTTAAAGTAGAAGACGGTGCAAAAGCTAGATCCTGTTTTAAAAAAAGGATTTACATGACAAAAAATATTTAGAGATTAAAATATGCTTCTTTAATTAGAAAGGCAAATTTGGAAATATACAAGTTGTGAAACATACTGCAGAAAACCACTAATTATAGATGTTGAAACTAAATGTGTTGCAACACCCCTTGGTCTCCCCTACAAATTTTCATAAGCGCCTTTATCGTGGCAGGATGCCATGTGCTTCCCAGTGTCAGAGCTCAAGCATCTCTCTCTCTTCACATCCACCATCACAAAGCCCAGTGACTGTGAATGTTTACTGTTTTCCAGAAGCCTGTTAGGGTCCCAGAGTTCTCCATGTAAGGCAGCAAGTGCACCAACAAGTCTCGACCGCATCTTTAAGAATTTAAGATCGGCCCCCTGATCTTGCTGCTCATGGGAACTGGACCCTCTGAGGAGGGAAAAAATCCCCTCCATCCTAAAATAGCCTAAGACACAGGAATGTGAACTAATTGGATGTAAATTGTTAGCATTTTTGCATATCAGACATGTTTACTTGTCTTGACCATGTCTAGTTTTTCAAGCCTCCCAGGAGAACGGGACAAGTAGCCTGATGTAGGCTAACTATGTGTGCTAAATCAGCGGAGTAAAAGTATAAAGATCATTTAGGGATGCAAACCCCATGTCAAAGTGTGAGGTAAAAATCTTCACAACTTACTTTTGTGGTCTTAAAGATTTGATAAGAAGAATTACATTTAGGCATTACTACCCTTGACATATGACACTACAAGATGTTTATTACAATAAGAATGAAATAGTGATATTAGTGATATAAAACAGTGATTAAAAAGAGTACAGAATTTACATCCTGTAAGTTTGTCATAAAGTTGGAATTTTATATAATTTTAGTAAGGAGGAGTTATGGACATGTAAATATAGATAGAGATAGAGATATACAGAGAGAGAGAGTATAAATACAAAATACTAGCTTGTATAATACACAAACACACACACACACACGTATATATACACACAAAATGTGCACATTTGTATAGCCTACATAAATACAGAAAAAAAAAATCTGGAAATGCAGTGCTATAAAAAATAAAAATAAAAATATACATATAGAAACCCGCATATAATAACACAGTAAAAGTTGGCATCAGCTTGTCGTTGTTTACACATATATTCATGAAGGACACAAAAGGCTGTGGTTTCGTGGAATGACCCAAGAAAAGGTTCACGCCCTTTATGAATAAACGTGCGGAATAATCACTGATTTGCACATCAAAAGGGACTCAGTCAAGCATTATTTCTAAACTTACTTGTGGAATGAAAAATCCTTTATCGCATTTTTCCATCTTTGCCATCAGACATTTTACATTCCATTCAGGATCCAAATGGTGTGACACCTGCTTCACACTTGGTTACAGGTAGACTTGGTGCACATTTTCACGTGGGTAGTGATGATTTTATATCAAACTACCAATGATAGAAACTTTCATTATTAAATATTATGGCATCTTACTAATTAATTAATTTCACTGACAGTGTAGACATAATCAGCAATCAAGCGGAGATTTATCAGCAACGCCTTTGCAAAGTCTTCATACTCAATTTGTTTTTCATTTATTACACTGTAGCCTATTGTACGCGTGTAATATTATTATTTGTTACAAGAGGACTCACCCTTCCCAAATACAGCTCGTCAAGTCCACAATCTATCCACTTTTCCACATCCAGGCGCCTCTGGAGTTCCTTTCTATTATATTTTACTGTGACTCGTGCTTGTCTCTTCTGCACACTCAGTCCAGCTTCCCGGCTGGTGCCTCGGTTCGGTGAGTGGATCTTATTGTTATAACGCCTCCCCATCCGATACGCAGCCATCTCCAGACTGACCCTCCGGATGGACACTTGCATGCAAATAACTGATCAAGAGTCTGGCGGAGTAGGTGCGCTGCTCCGGCACCAGACAGCGGCGGGCCGCAGGGTCCTAGAGCTGCGAGGTTAGCTACTGCCTTACTTTCGCTCTCATCTCGGGGTCTGGCGACCACCAGAGGCCCACAAAGAGGTGTTTACAATGTTTGGGGTTTGAGAGAATAGTGTGTTAGTTCGCCCAAAAATGAAAATGTGCTGAAAATTTGTCCAAACAGGTGATAAAAACATCACAATAATCCACAAATTATTAAAATAAAAAAAACTCCAGTCCATCAATTATCGTTTTGTGAAGTGAAAAGCTGCGCGTTTGTAATAGGCCTAAACAAATCCATCAGTAAGCTAAAGTCCAAAATCCATAGTAACGTTTCCTTCAGTGAAAAAGTTCATCCCCTGTTGTCCTCTCATATCAAAATCCACCAAGAACTGTTTTGGACTGTTTTCGCTTGTAAACGGTGCTTGATCTGTGCACATTTCTCTCCTGATTCAGACAAGACAACTTTTTCACTTGAGAAAGCAATATTATGGATGGACTTGTTTAAAGTTCTTAATAATTTTATTAAGGACTATTTATGATAATAATGGCTTCAAAATGTTGCTGGAAAATATCTGAATATATTTTTGAAAAGAAAATTGCTATTTATTTTAATTTCTCTTAATTTTGATTTATAGTGATGATATATTTTAAGACTAAATATTATCTAAATATATAGTCTAGTGTATACTATACTAGTCTATATACTAAATATGTAGTCAGAAATCAAGATAGCAATTTTTTGTCATGTATTAAATAATAATCAATCATTTTATTGACTTGGTTTTACTCTTTTTTTTTAGAAGCAACTATTTTTTAATTCTAAAATGCATACTTTTAGTAAAATGAAGTGGTCATTTCATCTAACATTATATCTATTATCTGAAAATACCTCAGTTAATTTGTCTTTATCATGTGAAATAACTGTTATTTAGTTGTCATGTAGACTTGTCATGTAGATCCTTACCAATTTACCTTGACTATCAGTACAGACGGTTCCCCCACACACACAAACAGATTGTTGTTCTGTCATGGTGGGAACTTTTTATTATTGACGCCCACTGTTTTTATACTGACCTCATGATATTCTTTATCCCCTGGCTATACCTAAACATAATCCCCCACAAACCTCTAGTAGCCTATCTTTATAGTTTCATTAAGACAGCACACACACACACACACACACACACACACACACACACACACACACACAC
>NW_015549578.1:133180-161606 GCF_001515605.1 Sinocyclocheilus anshuiensis
ACACACACACACACACACAAACAGTGACGTCACGTAAGAGGAAGTAGTTTGTTACACTATTTCCCAGGAGAGGAGACGCACACCTGCTGCGTCCGCACACACCAGCTATAAAAATAAAGCATCTGGTTCGTTTAACTTTATTCGATTCGACCCGTCGTAGGTCATAACCGAAAAGAGCTAGGACAGGTAGACGGGAAGTGAAGAATGGCTCAGGTGTGTTTCACTGCCTCCATCGTCGGTTTTCTCTGTTGTCTGTCGGTTCTAAACGCGTGTAAGTGGGACCCGGACACGGAGCTCGAGCAGGGTCTGGATATCAGCTCGTTTGATAACGGCGCGGCTTACCTGGCTGACCTGCCGGAGATCTCGGACGCAGAGCAGTGTCAGAATGCTTGCTGTGAGAGGGACGACTGCCAGCTCGCTGTGATCGGGACTCCGGCGGACGGCAGACCAGAATGCCGCTTGGTCAGCTGCATGAAAGACGGCAAAGACGTGTGTGTTTTGACCCAGAGCACACAGTTTAAGGTGTACCGCAAGATCCTGGATAGCGCTGATCAAAAAACTCAAAACGCGGCGGAAGTTCGCTCTGTGAACACCACAGGTAATAAAAATTACCGGAGAAAAAATACAGACAAATATAGTAGGCTATTTTAAACCAAATTAACACCTAAATGTAATTCATACTATACTTTGTATTGCAGTAATTATTAATTCAATCACAATAAATTAATAAAAAATGTATATCATAATAAATTAATATGTGACTAACTGTGGTAGCCTATTTGGTGGAAACTGGAAAATTCCCATATGTAAAATGTAGGCTAATTGCATGTAAATTAGCCTCTTAGGGAAAGTTTATGAAACATTTATGGAATAAAAATTAGTTGGAAAAAAAACAAAGTAATGAATACTCATGAATGTACCAAACTTATTTTCAAAACTTATTTACAAAAGATTGAACTGTACAGTTGGTTTTACAGCTTTCTTCTCACATTACTATAAATTTGTGTTAGTTGGGTCACACAGACTTTTTTTTATTATTATAATTAGTTCATCATGTAACTTATTTGGCCATATGTTACCTTTATGAAAAGTACAATGAAAGGATGTTCCGCATTTCATGGAATATACATGAAGTTGATGCAGTAAGTAATATTATAATGTTTGTTCATTGAGAAACTGTTAATAATTATCTGTGATCTTAAATAGTTTTAAATAAACCTAAGGCAAAAAGAAGAAGAAAATGCTGTATAGAAACCCTCCCCTTTTTCCAGGTAGTGGTGCAGCATTGTTGTCCACTGACCTGAGCAACCTGTACTTCAAGTTTTACAGCCCAGTACTGTAAACAAAAGTCTTAAACTGCAGAAGGGAAGGTAAAGTTGCATATTCCCATACCTATGGCAAGCGGTGTCAGGTTGATTTTAGCTTAAAATATTCCCAGTGTTATTCGTCATAATTGCATTTTTACTAATAACAATTCAATTAGAGAGCTCTACAATTAAATAATTACTAATAACAATGCCAATTAGAGAGCTCTCTAATTCAATTCTTACTGTAACAATTATGATTAGAGGGAGAGAGCTTTCTAATTCAATTCTTAGTAAGAATTCTAATTACAGAGCTCTCGAATTCAATTCTTCCTAGTAACCAATTAGAGAACTCTACAAATGAATTTTTACTAGTCATGTCTCCATTGACTTCCATTCATTTTTAATTGCAGAGCTCTACAACTGAAATTTCACTCATAAGAATTCCAATTAGAGAGCTCTACAATTGAATTCTTACTAGTAACAATTCCAAGTAGAGAGCTCTCTAAATAAATTTTTACTAGTAACAATTGCGATTAGAGAGCTCACTAATTTCATTCTTACAAGTAAAAATGCATTTACAGAGCTCTATAATTCAATTGTAACTAGTAAAAAAACACATTAAAGATATGTTTAATTTCAGAGCTCTGCATAATGGAATTAAAGAGCTCTCTAATTCAAATTTTACTAGTAAGAATTACAGTTAGAGAGCTCCTTAATGCAATTTGTACTAGTAAAAACTGAATTAGAGAGCTCTCTAATTGAATTGTTACTAGTGCAAATTGCATTAAAGAGCTCTCTAACTGTAATTCTTACTGGTAAAATTTGAATTCGAGAGCTCTCAAATGAATTGCTACTAGTAAGAATGCAATTGCAGAGCTCTTATTCAATTACAGAGCTCTCTAATTGTTATTGTAACTAGTAAAATTTGATTTAGAGAGCTCTCTTATTGGCATTGTTACTAGTAATTATTTAATTGTAGAGCTCTATAATTGCATTGTTACTAGTAAAAATGCAGTTACGTCGAGTAACGCTGGGAATATTTTAAGCTAAAACAGCATGCCATACATACCTGAATGACATCATTGTGGTACCAAAATTATATGTTACAACGAGACAGCAGAGTTTGATCTGAGGTCTGCAGTAATATCATGACCAACAGCATTGAATCTGAGAAACATATTTCCTACAGTTAGGACAGACATGTACACTATATTAGGACTATTCCTTTTCTTCTGTCTTATCAGATCACTGCCGTCTCCCAAGTGTGGTGGGAAATTGCCGCGCAGCCTTCCCGCGATTTTATTATGATGTCATCAATCAGACATGCAAGCAGTTCGTCTATGGCGGCTGTGGGGGCAACGATAACAACTTTAACTCCCAGGAGGAATGTGAGTCTTCCTGTAGTGGGGTGACAGGTAAATACCAGACAATATTTAGTGAGTGTTAACATTTCAGTTTTATGCAAACCTTTGTTATGTAAAAGGTTAATTGCCTCTAATGCTACTAGATTTATAATCCCAAATGCAATTGTGATGGATATACTTTGAGATATTGACCTTGTGTAACTCTTTCTCTCCTCTGTCATAATCTGCTTTTATAGCTTCACATACACTCATTACCTCGGGAAGTAGGGGTGCTGAGGGTGCTGCAGCACCCCCTGGAGTGTCGCCCACGAAAAATGGGGGTGCGGTGTTAAAAATAAATGAATGAACAATATGTAATAAAAAATAAATAAAATTCATTTGATTAATTTGTATATTCATTAAAATGTATTGAAAAAAATAGCCTAAGCCTACAATGACAAGAAGCAACGGTTAAATATGAGTTAAGTTGAATTAAATTGACTGTGAAAGTCGTTTCAACTGATTAAACGTATTAAACTGACTTAAAAAATCATTTGTTGCCATGATTTTTGGATTATATTATAACCTGTAACATGTCTCTGCCGTATTGAAAAAAGTAGCCTAAGCCTACAATGACAAGAAGCAACGGTTAAACATGAGTCAAGTTGAATCAAATTGACTGTGAAAGTTGTTTCAACTTTTTCAACTTCTTAAACTGAATTAAAAAAAAAAAGCATTTGTTGCCATGTTTTTTTTATTATATTCAGTGGTGTAGCGTCTGGGTACGCAGGTACATATGGGCCCGGGCAGATTGGGGCCCGCCGAGCTGAGGGGAACTTTTAATTGAAATGAGGAAATTAATTTCCCTGCAATTTCCCTGAATTGCCCTTGTCCAACAGCTTATCAGAATTCTCAGCCCAAGTCCGACTGGAGCCTCTCTCTCTCTCTCTCTCTCTCTCTCTGAGTTGAGCATATGTTTGATCAGTTTAGCCTTCTCAAATCAACACAACGACTTGCATAAAATAAAATCTACAGACATAAAGCACTTTGTGCATTTCACAGTATTAATTTAAACATTTAACCTATATAAATGTGCGCTGTTAGACGCATATCCAATCGTTTGTGCAGAGAGTGGAAGCTGAAGCGCGCTCTGCAGGACATGGAGGCGCCAGCGCGATCACTTGCTTTTTTTTTGTTGTTTTTTTTAATAGTGGAATCTTAAAAATATGCCGTAATTTTTGCTCATAAAGGTAAGAGTATACCTCATTCGGAACTGCAAAGTCTACTTTTATTTGTGTGCACTCACAATATCAACAAAAAGTTAAGTTAACCGAGTTGAAGCCCATAACGTTACAAAAAAATGCTATATTTTTGCATATGGGCCCAGGGCTGACTCGCTACGCCACTGATTGTATTATTACCTGTAACATGTCTGTTCCGTACCCAAATTAAGAAGTAACGACCATTTCTACAGACATAGCAAAGAGAAAGAGCGAGAGCGTCTACCTTAGCAGCAGCAAATCTTGCATTCTCACATGCAGCGCTTATTTTGATCTTTAATGCTAGGTCTTTCCTATTCTTGAAAAAAAAATTGCTTAAGGTTGATTCAATATTTGGCCTACTCTTAATGAAAACACACACACACACAACATCAGCAATGCTACAATGACAAAGTCGCTTATATTAAAGCTTTCATTATGTAATCCGTAAAGATGCATTTCTCTCTAGAGGCATGTCCAATGAGGAGATGGCGAGTCAGGTTCGTCAAATTCATCTTTGCGACACTGACTCAGAAAACACTAGTTTATTAACAAACAATTAAAATATCCCCTCACTATTTTTTACTTTTTTGTTTTGTTTTTGTTTTTTGTTTTTTGGGCCACTGTGCCAAAATTGTGTTTGCATTCAGTAACTACAAATAGCCTACAGCAACATTTTAGTGCCAAGTTGAAAAATAACTAAATAAATAAGATTAACGTCATAATATTTTAAGAATAAAGTCAAAATTACATTAAACATAAAACTTTTATGAACAGAACGAATAAGACTGATGTACCTACGTTGTAACACAAATAAATGAAAGGTTTTTGGATTTCCCTCTTACTTTAAACGAATGCTTATGGATCGTTATTATTAATGAAAAAAAAGGCTATACAATAAAATAGTACAATGATAAATTCAACAATATTAAACTGAACTTTTCTAAACAATATGAATATGGATTTCCCCTCAGGCTACCTTTAAACGATCATAGTTTGTGATTTATTATCTTAATTAAAACACATCAGCCATAAAATAGTACAATGGCAAATTCGCATATATTAAACATCTAACTTTTATTAACAAAATGAATAAGATATAGCCTTGCGTTGTAACCCAAATAAATAAGGTATTTTCCCTTATTTAAAACGAATGATTAGTTTGTGGTTCATTGTTATTTTATTTATTTATTTATTATTTTTTTAAAGGAAACCCAGCAACAATAAAGACACTCACTTATAGGCTATTAAACGAAGAAATGAAAGTTTTATTAAAAGTAATAAATTAAAGAGCGTAAAAACACATTTATTTTTTGTATTTTATCATAAAATTGACAGAAGGCTGAGACTTTGTAGTAACAAAGCACAAAGCTTCGATTATTGGGTGGCTTGCCTGTTACAAATAATAGACTTGAAAACTTTAAATATCATTTCCAAGCATTTAGCCCAGGGGTGCCCAAACTCGGTCCTGGAGGGCCGGTGTCCTGATCCGCCATCACAGTGTGTCTTCTCGCATCACTCTTGTCACGTGACCCCCCTTCCCCCACAAGTTTTATTTCTCAGCCCCCCCGGACAAAATACGTTCCCGCGGCTATGCACACACTACCGTTCAAAAGCTTGGGGTTGGTGAGGTTTATTTAATGATTGTGACATTTCTTACACTCACCAAGGCTGCATCTATTTGATTAAAAATACAGTAAAAATAGTATTACTGTGAAATATTATTACAATGTAAAATAGCTGTTTTCCATTTGAATATATGTTAAAATGTAATTTATCCCTGTGATGGCAAATCTGAATTTTCAGCATCATTACTCCAGTCTTCAGTGTCACAGGATCCTTCAGAAATCATTCTAATATGCTGATTTGGTGCTCAAGAAACATTTCTTATTATTATCAACTTTGGAAACAGTTGAGCTGTTTTGTAACATTATAAATGCTTTTACTTTTGATCAATTTAATGTGTCCTTTCTGAATAAATGTATTAAAGTATAAAAAATATACTGACCCCAACCTTTTGAATGGCAATGTAAAAAACATTAATTCATTTACCTGCTATTTACTGATTTGGACTTCCTACTGTAGAGCTAAACTTTTGCGTCAAGCCCTGTTCATTGTTTGGGCTTCACAGCTGAGACGTCTGTACATGAGTACAAGGTAGTCTATTGAAGTGCAGTGACAAAAACAGAGCATTTGATGACAGACAAAAGGAATCTTCTGTAAGGTGTGGTTTTAAGTTGAGTAATTATATTAGATTTGTTGTAGCACACACACAGCTTTCATCACTGGAGTGGACTGGAGCATTTTGGATCACCAATATCTATACTCCACAGTGTGTCAGCAGCCTAGTTAGGATGTAGTATGCAAGAAATGTGGATAAATAAATGCAAATCAATAAACATCCTAGATTTGAGGCCAGCTGCCATTTGCATCTAGGTAATGTTAGCATTGGCTTACTTTGGGCATCCAGAGAAAATGCAGATAAATGTATTGTACTGAAACGTGTTTTATTGAGGATTTTGGGTTTAAATCTCAAATCACATACATACTGTTATGTGAGGCCCAGTTTGCCATTACAGTCAAGTCACTTGGAAAAGTTTTTAGAGCATATTATCAGTCTACGATCTGACATGTCTGCGGTGATGAAAACAGAGGTTTAGAGAAGGGGACCAAAATATGAGCTTTGGAAAACTATACAACTTTTATTACAGCCTTTCTCCAATGAGAGTGGGCACAAATCCAGTGCCCACATTGTAGTTGGTGGTTGGCTCAGGCTGTGTGCTCAGTTTAGTCAGTCTGCTGGTTCGTGTCCTGCTATATTTGAATGGTGTCGAGTGGATTTCCACTTGGAGTTTGTAGTAGAGTTCAGCCAGGTAACATGCGGTCTGTATTGTTACATTACTCTCAGCAAATTCTCAAAGCTAAACATATAGACTAGTTGTTTTAATTTTATGGGCTGAAATCGAAACTACTTAAGTTAAAGTCAATTAGGTCATTTTTTCTACAGTTTGGACAACTTCAGTGAGTTTCAGTGGGTTTATGCAGAATGTCTTAAATTGGTTTCATCTTACCCTTGGTTGTTGAATAACCGGTTTGGTGACCTTTATGCAGATGGATTACCTGTCCTCGACAAAGGCATGACAAACACATTAGCTGACACTGTTTTTTCTTTTACCTCTTTCCACTTTTTATTACTTCCACTTTCCACTTTTAAGTATTACTTTTAAATGAGTGATCAATTTAGACTGAGGGTTGGAAAGAGGAAGGGAATTTTTAGTTCTCTTTATGGGGTCATTGTGCTTCATGCCTGCTGTATCCGAATGACCCTTTGTGATCCATGGAATTACCAGTTTTATGAGATGAGATGACGTTTAAATGGAAAAAGATGTCATCTGCTTCCAATAGAGACACTAAAGCAAAATCCTATTATTGTCATCAGGAAATCATATTAAGAATTTTACTTGCAACACTCTGAGCCGTTCTGTGTTATGCAATGTTATTGTGTGTGTGGGTGTGTGTGTGGGCCAGTGTGTTTATGTGAGGGTGTGCTACAAATTGTGCAAACTGTGTCCATGGGACTTGCACTACATTTTTTTATATAGAACATTCCTTACCCTTCATTTTCCTTAGAAAACATGGAAAAGATTAGTTTGGTATTTAGTTACTGAATTACACTACCATTTAAAAGTTTGGCTTCTGTAAGAAAAAAAAATGACATTAATTCTTTTATTCAGTAAGGATGCATTAAATTGATCAAAAGTGACAATAAAGACATTTATAACGTCACAAAGGATTTCTATTTCAGATAAATGTATTTTTGATCAAATATAGGCTTGGTGAGCATAATAGACTTCTTTTAAAAGATTTAAAAATCTCACTGAGTACCAACTTTTAAATGGTATTGTATGTGTCTTGTTCAGAAATATGTAGTTATATACACACACAGTATAGTAATTTAAAGTGTCTCTCTGCTCTCTTCAGGTGCTGTGCTCGCGGACTCTCATTCCATCACTCAACGCAGCAGAATGTCCGTACCTGAAAACAACATTGGTAATCAAATCTGTCTGTTATCAAGATATAACAGTGAGACTGGTTCTCAGACATGAGTGATTATGACACAGCTGAAGAGTGATGCTTAACTGACTGAACATTTTATAAATAGTTAGCTCAATTTGTGTCAGAGCTCTCAACAATCATGCTCAACTAATAATATATAATAAAACACATTAATTGATCCTTTTGTAATTAATTAAAAGAGGGTATGGGGGTCCAGGACCCAGGGACTGCTCAATTCTGAGAATTGATAAAAATAAAAAATGTTTCTTGAGCAGCAAATCAGCATATTAGAATGATTTCTGAACCACGTGAAAACTGAAAACTGAATAATGGCCACTAAAAACTTTTGTAAAGAATTAATAGTTTGTCTGGGGGGGTCCAGGACACGTTTGCATAGTAGTCTTGAATACTAATCTTTCACAGTTCAATTAAAACTGAGATTGTATGAACTTCAAAATGGATGATAGACACTATTTTGTCTTTAGTAGTATCCATTTTACCAGGTACTTGTAACAGATAAAACAATACATATTCTGTATCTCTTTCCTCAGACGTTGAACCTCTTCCTGAAATGACATTAGATGAATTCCAAGGTATTTTATCTTTATTTTTTTTACTATTTAAATTAAATAAGTTTTAGTGTTTTTACATTGTCCACATCTTTAAGCAGAGTACAGCTGTACACTATTGGTTCTAATTTCTTCTTCCCATCTGTCTTGCCGTATCAGAGAAGTGTCTGGCTCCCGCACAGACCGGACTCTGCAAAGCCTCCATTAGACGCTATTACTACAACAATGGCACCTGTCAGCTATTCATCTATGGAGGTTGTGGTGGCAACCAGAACAATTATAAGACTGAGGAATCATGCATGACATCCTGCACAGGTACACTTGTGTGTGACTGTTCATTTCCTGATCATCCATCATCGCTATAAATCACTATGAAATTATAACTCTGTGTGTATGCATCCCAGTGAGGGTCATTCCCAGCAACAAGAAGGAACCTGTCGTTCCCACTTCTCCTTACAGCATCCGCAGCTTTGAAGGTAAAATGCCAAAAAAAGTCACGTCAGGAATCTCTGTCAGATTCTACATCAGCTGTCTCGAATTTCTGTATTTCAAACGTATTGCCGATAATGCAATAGTGAATGTTTATACAATATGAACCAAACTTTCTTTATCCTGTGATTTAATACAGAAACATGTGCCATGCCATCCGACTCTGGCCCGTGCCGTGCAGCCTTCCCAGTGTTTTACTTTGAGCCCAACACTCAGTCTTGTAAGCCCTTCATCTATGGAGGCTGCCAGGGAAACCTAAACCGCTACAGCAGTGAGGAAGAGTGCATGGCAGCTTGCTCCGGGAAAGATGGTAAGAGGACAACAGCAATTCTCCTTCTGGTAGTACATTTGTGACTTTGTTTTGCTGGTAGCTTATATTGTTGTATTTCTTTTTCTACAGGTTACAAACGTAACCGCTGGACTCCAGGTAAGGCATTGTTAAATACTTGATATGTATTAAAATTTATTTAATTAATTAGAATGAGCATAATTATAGTAATTATATTAATTAATTCTAAATTAATTTTAGAGTTTTTATCTGAAGCAAACTTTAAATACCTGATATATGTTATAAACTGTTCTTTTATACTTTTTCAACTTGATTTCGGCATGGAAATACTCAAGGGAGCTGGCATGGTTTTAAAACACCAAACAAACATCCAACCAGTTATAAAAAAAATTATAGATATCAAGTAATTATAATTTATATACCCACACTTTTTTCCAAAAGTTTGGGGTCAGTAATATTTTGTTAAAGAAATTACTTTACGTCAGTGCCAATAGCCTCGTGGTTAGTGTGTCGACACAAAAAAGAAATGAATTTACTTTTATTTAGCAAGAACACGTTAAATTGACCAAAAGTGACAGTAACGGCATTTATTTACAAATGATTTCTATTTCAAATAAGTGCTTTTTACTTTTTATGCATCAAAGAATCCTGAAAATAAATGCGTCATGTTTTCAACAAAAATATTAAGCAGCACAACTGTTTTCAACATTGATAATAATAAGAAATATTTATTGAGTTTGTTTTGATTACAAAATGTAACATGTCTTGCGTATCTTATTCCCAGCCTTCTTCCTAGTGGCCACCCTGGCCATCATGTCTGCCCTACTTCTGGTAGGTTTGATCCTGATCGCAATGCGCAGAAACGCCCACTGGAGGTCCTTCATACTGGATGATAAGGAGGAGTTACTGCCTGCAGAGGAGCAGGTGTCCTATGAGAAGCAGCTGCCCAAAGTAGAATCAAGCTAAAGCCAGAGGCCTTTCAGTGTCTGGTATGAACATCCATCTCATGGCACTCCCAACATTCAGCTGAATTAAAACTACTAAATTACATGAAACTTCCAATTTGACTGTATACATTTTGGTAGAGGTTCCAAATGAGCATACGTAGAACATTATACATTATGCACGTTTTGCAAACGCGTACATTAGTCACACATATGACATGTGAAATTAATTAAGAATACAGTTTGTTTCATTGTTTAAAAGAGATATTCAACACTATTTTTAACTGTGGGATATGTTGCACTAAAAATTGGTAAGTTGGTTGAAATACTTCTGTTACCTTCTTTGACATCTGTCACTTTTTATGGTTAGAATCCTACATAGTAGAAGTAAATCAGCTTTCAGGGATGTATTTATTGCCACAACTATAGTGACAAAGCATGTAATGAATAATGAAGTGGTTTCCCATAAGTTTTTTCTTACTTCACGTAAATGTATATGTATGTATGCATTTATACATAAGAATAATTGATTGAGGAGATTGATGAGTTGAAATGAATTTTTATGTGTTTATAACACACATGGCACATTTTTATTGAGAATGATCCTATGTAAGTCATTAAACCTTTGCTACAGTCCATAGCCTTGTTCTTTGATTGGAAGCATATATAAAAATTCAGTAGATATGAGAAAATAAAAATGCATACATGAGAAAATACAATGATACCATAATAGAAAATGTTATATATATATATATATATAAACAATATATATCCTGTAGTAGCAACTGCAGACTTTTGTTGACTAATTTGCCCACTAATGAATGGCCTGTATGTGACAGATGACTTTTTAATTCATGCCAGCCTATACTTTTTTAAAAAGCATTGTTATTTTAAAATCTTCAATAATAAAGGCAATTTATTCAGTTTGGGTTCTTTTTCCAAGTACTGATTTGTTGATATGTTAGCGCATCAAGAAGCAATAGGACAGACCGGTCCTAGTTACACAAGGAAGTTGTCAGTTTATTTATTTAAATCCAATTTTGCCTGTTGATTTCAAACACCATTTTTGTCAGAAATTAGGATCATTTTGGGTTTCACCCTCCAAGCTAAAACTCCATTATAGCTCTTGGGTAAATAAGTGAACACAATTAAACCATTAGAGCAAGAGTTAACTACAGGTGCATCTCAATAAATTAGAATGTCGTGGAAAAGTTCATTTATTTCAGTAATTCAACTCAAATTGTGAAACTCGTCATTCTAATTTATTGAGATGCACCTGTATATAATGAAGGTAGATTATACCTGGAAGGTCATGACAGAGGGATTTTTTCATGAATGTCAGGGGCAGGTATTTATTGTTGAAAATCTTACATTACTATTAATGGAATTTAATGTGTAAGGAATGAACAGGTATCAGTGTAAATCAGCATGTTGTCCTTATGACAATATTCCTTACTAAAGACTTTTTATGGGCAATAACTGTGTTAATTAAATTTAAGACTTTTAAAATATCTTCCTAATCAGAAATTGACTTTCAATAAACCTACTTTTTAAAGGCAATTTCTGATTAGGTACGTATTTTAGGTACAGAAACATTTGTAAACAAAAAAGAAAAAAACCTGCCCCCTAGGGGTCATTCAAATTAATTTTAATATTAATATAATTTGAATGGCCACTAGGGGGCGATGGTGGATTTGATGTTGGCACAAGTTTTTAGGAATACAAAGAGATGCAAAGTCAGTTCTGTATTATTTTGGTCATGTTTTAATTAATATCACATGTACCACACTCCAATCATGAAAGTGCATTTTATATTCTCCAGTATTGAGAATATAAATCATTTTATATTCTCATATTCTCAAATCTTTTACTCTGAATGAAAACTGTGAATAAAGAGTCAGACATGAGCAAAGAAGATACCCCTTAGTATCTAGTAAAACAAAATGTGTTTTAAAAATCCATCTTTAACTAAGAATGTGTTTAAATTACTAAACAGCAAAAACATCAGCGTTGTTGCTGTATGGGGTACAGGCACAGTGAACCCCATTTATAATCTGTTAAGAGAAAGTCTCACACACCGAGCAGCATTTGGAATGTAGGTTCTGTCTTTGTCTCAGCAAGCTGAGAGCTCTGAAATTAGGTCATAAAGACCGAGCGATTAGCTCATTTCCCAGTCATGTAAAATCACCCCCTCCACTCACACAGAACAGGCAAAAAAAGGAAGGCAGGAGAACATAAAAAGTTTGGCTTACATAGCAAACTTACTGCAAAGTCTTTGTGTCAAGCATTACAAGTTTACCATGAATAACCTGACTAGACTAGGATCAATACAATTCACAGTGAAAGAAATGTCAAAAGGTCTTGATGGAGGTGTTTTGGAAAACTGAGGAATGAGGGGGTCGTGGCTGACACTTAGATCACGAAAGTGAAGTGGGAAACGCGGCATGTTTACAGAGCCCCATACGTCTACTGCAGGGCTCCAGGATGTTGTAAGGGGCCTTTGTGTTTTAGTGTGTATCTGAGCCTTGGCCTATGTAACCCCTGCATGTTGTCAGTGCCCGTGGTCATCTGGTTTCCATCCCGTGTAAGTGTAATTGTGCTTATTTTGTGTGACACCCCTCCTTTCTCCATAACTCCCTCCTTACCCATCACACCAGCTGCCTGACTAACTGCAGAGATGCTCGGCATTCCATGAATGTGAGAGCGCCAAGCCTTCTAATTCACCCAAACACACAATCATCTTGAGTCACGTTATTGAGAGTTTAAACAGACTCACATTAACTTTTGCCAGCAAGTAACTGTTAAAAGGTGTAGGGATGTTCTCATTCTAGAGAGCATCTGATTGTGTGACCAACAGAAGAGCCATACATCTTGGCATGAAGAAGAACACAAATTTTTAAGCTGCTGGTTTGAAAATGTACAATCTACTCCACTTTCCTGTAAAGCTTCAAACCAGTTTGTGTTCTTCTTCATGCCATGATGTATTGCTCTTCTGTTGTTTACAAGTCTTTAAGTGATACGAATTTGCAGGTCAAAGTTCACCAAACTTGAACTTTGGAATGCAGAGAAATTATAATGCCCTTGCGTTTCCGTTCTCTGATATTTGCATGTTATTTTTCTTAAAGGTGAACCATGGAACTTTGACCTCTCTATTGCCATCTGTGGTTGAAAATTTTAATTACATGAAACCTGCTAAGTTTTTTATTTGGCACTGCTCATCTGCACAGAAGAATATGATAGATTGAGGCATTAAGGCCCACTGACATTAAGAAGAAAGCAAGGCATATATCTGAAAAACATGTTGATTGAGCAAGTAGGTACTCTGCTGCCACAGTAGCAGGACATTCTTTTCTCTGTTTATGGACTTGATATATAGCTAAAATTTCCTACAGATCTCACACGAACACGTATCTATTTTACGAGGTAGTGATTTCGTATGAATACGAAAATGTAGAGAGAAAACATGAAGGTCCATCTCCAACCCCACCCCTAAATATAACTGTCACTGGGGCATAAGCAGATAGTACAAAATCAAACTAATGAGATCATAGGAATTTATACGAATTAGCCAATACTGATTAGCGAAATCGATACCCGCCGCTGGAAGATCGTCTCTATCAGTCCCAATCAGTGTGGATTTGTCTGCGGAAGTGGGACTACTGATGGCGGGGAAGAACCAGCCAGTACACATGGCCTTCCTCGACCTCGAGAAGGCATTCAATCGCGTGCCCCGGGACCTCATCTGGCATTCCCTCTGCTCTCGCGGCGCCCCCGAAGAGTACATACGGTGGATCCAGCTCCTCTACGTCAACACCACCAGCGTCATCCGATGTCCTGCCAGCCTGTCTGAATAGTTCCCAATCACCGTTGGCGTGCACCAGGGATCCGCCCTCTTCCCACTCCTGTTCATCCTTTGCATGGACACGCCCATGGTGGATATTCAGGCGCCTCAGCCATGGTCACTTCTGTTCGCTGACGATATCTTCCAAGCTGACGAAACCCGTTCTGGGCTCGAATGTCAAGTGCGAGATTGGAACGAGCGGCTGGACATGCACAGATTGTGCCTCAACATCAAGAAGACTGAGTACATGGAGTCCAGAGCGTCAAAGGATGTTCAGAGTTACAGGGCAGCCACTGAACAAGGCTCAAATTCAAATATCTCTGTGACTGCCAAATGCCCATACCACTCAAGGACAAGATCTACAAAACCGTCTTATGCCCAGTCGCTCTGTACGGTTCCGAGTACTGGCCAGCCACCACCAAGCACGAGCACACCCTCCATGGTATGGAGATGAAGAGCCTCCGCTAGTCCCTTGGCATCACGCGACTCGAACGCGTCATGAATGAAGATGTCCAAAGGTGCATGGGAAGCTCGACTCTGCTGGTTTGGCCACGTTATCAGAGGCGGCGATGATACAGTGGCGAAAATGGCCTACTATTTATCACCATCTGGACGACAATCCGCGCTCGTCTGGTGGAGAACATGAGCGCAGTCAATATCGCCCCTGGCCCTGACGATGCCCTGGACTGAGCCAAGTGCAAACAAGCGGACACTGCACCAATGTGGGACACACACAAGGATGAAGCCACCAGCACCAATTCGCCAATTGTAAATCGTTATGAACTGCCATGAGACTGTGTTGGAAATTTCCTGCCAATCCAACTTAACCGCTCATGATATAGATAATTACAGTAGAATTGTGGGCCTACCACAGTGAATCGTCAAGAGAACAGTTTAACAGATTTTTTTGTGCCACTTGGTTTTGATATTGTATGTAATGACGTACTTACAGTTCTAAAGAGTGGCTTGTTAACATTAATGCATTTATTGTATGCGATTAATTCAAAATCCTTAATGTGTTAAAATAATTGAAAGCAAATTACTAAAGCACACAATGTTAGCATTATTTATGTCATGCAGTTGGATGACCTTGGGAGTCTGGATTTTACACTGAGCATCTACAGTGCAATAGCGCAAGCACCTGTAACCCTGGTAGGTCGAAATTTGAGTAAATGTAACTCTTGGGTAAATATAAGTGCATACACTGCAACAAAGAACTGGACTACCATCGAAGCTCATTGAGTTTGCAGTACCACTTAAGCCCAAAACACTCCACAGTTTCTACTAGCAAACCAACAATAAATAAATGGTTAATTGCACTGCTTAATTTCACAAAAATAGAACTGCTACGCTGCTGCTGCTGTTGTTGGTTATAGCTTTTGTTGTATATTATTGCTGCTGCTGCAAAGCAAGTACAGGAACTTGCTACTGCCAATACATACGCCGATATGGTGCTGTGAGTATTTAAGACATACTGCTGCTGCATAAATAGCATATATAATAACCCGTAGCAGATCTATACAGATGGAGCTGGGGAAGATGGAGGGTTTCAGAGGAACTCTGAAACCAGCCATTTAAATGTAAAGCAGCAAGCTCATTGGCTGCATTTGCATTTGAACCAATCAGCTTGTGCCAAGTAGTTTAACGCTGTGAATATAATCAGTTTGTGTTAAGGACCCATCAACCTGCACCATCTAGAGTTTCATGACAGACCTTGGCATATAATATATCAAATCTTTTTAGTTGAAGTATAAAAACGATTATATGGTTTTCTCACCTGTGGTGAGTTTGTTGCTCAGACGTGTCATTTACCCTATAGTTTAACTCACAAGCCCGTTCATCCCTGCATCAGTTCCTCCACTGTAGCCCTCTGCACCTCAGAGGCCTGTCACCATGTCTTTAGTGCCTGACAACAGACTACACTGAACACCAGAAGACCAACACAAACCACATCTGACTCAAAACAGAGATAAAGAGAGAATGACATAGGAGAAAGACACTGAGAAGACATGTCACAGATCTGGAAAGACAAGGTTATGATAAATGACATAGAAGAAGAAGAAAGAGTGCAGTGGGGTGAGAGGCAGCGTTAGAGAAAGCCACTGCTGATGATGTCATGGCTTTGGCTCTCTAGAGCGTGGAGAGGGCCGGGCCTGAGTGCAGTGCTGGGGGGTGGGGGCCATGGATTGGGTCCTGGCGGAAAGGGGGACTGTAATTTGAGTGACCCCCATCTCAAATTGAAAGCAGTTGTGAATTCTCTTGAGGGTAAAGTTTAGCAATCCAGACTCAGCTCACGGTTCCCACGACACAATTCGACCTCCCTCCTCACTTTGTCCCGATGTCCATTCTTTCTCTCGTTCCTTCTTAATGTCACTAGTCTCCATGCCTATAAATGGGAAGTCTGGTGGCAGTTTCGAGGAACGGCCTGCACTGAAAAAATGCAGTAAGGAGGACTCACAGCATCCTTGCTTATTAAAAGAAATCTGGAGATTATAAAATGCCTCTGAAATGGAAAATAGTTGAGGCAGATCATTTAAGAGATGGTTGGGTGGCTAGACCGCACCCGTCCTGTTTTTCTTTCTGCTTTCTTTATCATTCTATCGTCGTCTTTATCTTTCTTAGGAATACAAAAGCCTTTTCTATTTCAGCATCTGGGTCAACAATATGGCATTTATTTCGTTTTTATCCAGATTTAATCATTTAATCAAATGTACATTTAAAATGCAATTCCATTTGAATGTGTTTTTGATTTATGAATTAAAATTTGTTGATATATTTCGAGGGAAATAAAGTCAAAAATGTCCAGAAAACATAATGAAGAAAAAAAAAAAGCCTAATTAAGAGAATGAAATAAGTGAAAAGTATATTATAGTTTGCTATGGTAATTTTTTTTTTTTTTAGAAAAGTTTTCTTTTATTATTATTATTTTTTACATTTTATTATAAAACTACTTCGCTGCTTACATTTGAAAAACTTTTGTATGCCATGTCAAAGTCAGAAAATAAACAGTAAATGATATCAACAATATTAATCAATATCAATGAAATAAGTCTCTTAAAACATCAGATAATTTTACCTTTTATGACAAGTAATTTGTTCATGATGTAAAAAATCAAGCGGTGTGACACCCCAAAAACAATGATATTTACGAATTAATTATTTGTGATATTTGTTTAAAAAAATACACACATTTATTACTTTTGAAAATATATTTTAAAATAGTTTTGAAATGATTTTGTAAACTCACATTCATGGTGTAAGTCAAATTTGTATAACCTTTTACATAATGGTTAAACCACATGACATTTTTAGAGTCATTAAAGGGATAGTTTACCCAAAAATGAAAATTACCCCATGATTTACTCACCCTTAAGCCATCCTAGGTGTATATGACTTTCTTCTTTCAGACGAATACAATCTGAGTTATATAAAAAAATGTCCTGGCTCTTCGAAGCTTTATAATGGCAGTGAATGGGGACTGAGATTTGATAGTCCAATAGAGGTCCAATAAACTGCGTCCATCCATCATAAAAAAAGTGCTCCACATGGTTCCAGGGGGTTAATAAAGGCCTCGTGAAGCAAATTGATGTGTTTTTGTAATAAAAATATCCATATTTAAAACTTTATAAACCATAATCTCTAGCTTCTGCTAACTGGTACGTGCTAAATGTTTCTTGAAAATGGTATAAATGTTCTTCAAAACCATTAGAAATGTGTTTTAATGTGTTTTAATCTACACTAAACTAGATTTTTCTGTAAGGGGTGCAGATGTGGTGGTGTTTTAGTTCTGAGGTTCATAGTTAGCAAGGTCTATCTTACACAATTCAAGTCTGATAAGAGAAATTAGAGGTCTAAAGTTATTTGCGTCCTTCCACCCACTTACTATGAATGTTGTAGTTTTAGCAAAGTGCTGGCAAGCCTAAATCATCTAATCAATTGATTATGTTCTTGATTAACTGAGACAGTCTGGGCTAAAGCACACCTGACCCATGCAAGAGAAGAGGATTTATTTGGAAACCACTGGCATATCATTTAATTGATGCCTGAAGAGTCTCCTTTTGGAAAACGATGATGTTGTGGTAGATAAAAATATGGCATTCAACCATAATTTCTGTAATCTTTTTGGCAGTGCAACGAATTGCTGAATGTAAGCCTTGCCCAAGTAAACACAACCGCACACAGAACTGATGGGAGCCTCTGCATTGTCTCGGATGACACAGTGCCAGCATAAAACTAACTGTTGGCTAAATGCTTCCAGACCGCAGCTGTAATGTTTTCTCTCTGTTGTATCTATTGTTATGATCTCAGTCCAGGATACCAGTTAAGTAAAATGTGTGTGGTATCCTTTATGACAGCCAAGTATGAGTGTGGCAGACTTTATAAGCAATGAATCGTATTTATGGTTCAATAAGAATTACAGACTTGTGCCATACAAAAATGAGTGATCTTCTGCAGAAGGGAGAGGCTTTGGTTTGATGTCAGACATGAGGAAAGTTGTTTAAGGTCAACAGAGTCTGAAACCTCACTTTCTCTCTCCTTTCCTCTCTACATAAGCACCATTGTGTTTTTGCATGATAAAATCAGGAGGAAGGAATGTTTGGGGCTGATGAAAATAGCGGTTTAATTTACAAAGATGTATTATATGTTAACTTGGGGAAACAGCGGAGACATGCTTTTTGTGTCTAGAACAATGATTTGTTGCATACGAATATGTTTAAGTCTGATAAGCTGTAAAAACCTCTTTATGTGTGAAATATCTTGACAGCTTCACACGCTCTTAAGGGAGTAAATTAATGCTTTGTTATTTAACGGCACTAATTGCGAGTTGTGGTGCAATTTATTTTCCCGCAATCCTGTGCGTGCTCACCTTTGTGCTGAGTGGGTTGTTCTGTTTTATGAGTCAGGCTGTGTCCACAGCTTTTTGGATTCAAGCCCTCGGAGACACCGTCTGGGTCTGTAACATCACAAAAGGAGCATGATGAAGTGTTTTGGTGTGAATCAGTGACACAGAAGGTCAAAGTCTCTTGGATGCATTTATCATCTGAACTTTTTCACTACGCTGTTGAAAAAAAAAAATTTGTACAGCTGCTGATAGTCTCAACTGGAATGTCTTTGGAGTCAAACCTGATCAGCAACCGTTCCCATGTTTGGTGATTGAGGCTCTCTTGGGAAAGAGGTCATGATTGGTACGACCGGCCCTCAGTCGGTGTTCAGAATAACATATCCATTCGTTTTAGGTTAGTGTTCGTGACAGTGTTATGTACTATTTATAGTATTTATTAATATTTTGAATTGCACTGTAAAAAAAGATTTTTCGTAGTTGTAAATAAAACAAAGATTATTGGCGTATGTTAGGCTATGTACGTTACAAGAAAATACTATTTCAGTCTGTCTTCTTCAAAATGTCATGTTAAATCCAATGCATAACCGACTGTTTCTTTGTAACTATTTGCAAAACTTGCTAGTAATTTCTGAATGAAAATTGTTTCTGCACCATTTTTAAAAAATATTTTTCAGTTTTTAATTTTAGTTTGTTTAATTTTGTTGTGTGCTTTTGTACATTTTTGTAGTTTTTTTTATATTTCTTTTAAGCATAAGTAAGTTTTTATTTCAGTTTTAGTTTTTTAGTAGTTCAACTGTATTTCAATTAGTTGCCAAGCAACATTTCTAGTTTTTTTAACCTAATATTTATATTGTTTTTATGCAGTATTTAAGTTAATGAAAAACAGGTTTTAATACACTCTAAAAAATGCTGGGTTAAATATAACCCAGCGCTGGGTTATATTTAACCCAGAATTTTTTAGAGTGTAGGTTTAGTTTTACTTAACAATAACAACACTGGTTTACAGTTTATTCAAGGCTTATTCTTATTATCTCTGCTATTCTCGTTTGTCTCGTCCCAATTTGTGTACTATCCAGTACTATAGACTATTAGAAATTAGAAGTAGTGTGCCCCAAACTGAGGTACCCAGATGATCTACTATTTCCGGTAAAAATTGGAAGTGTAGATCCGTGCACACTCTAATAGACACAACCCATTGCCTGGTGGATGCAGATTCGATTAGAACTACAAACAAAAATAAAAAGTGTTAAAAAACTACAAACATGATGGATATGACAGACTGATGGTTAAGTAGAAAGTTTTATATTTATATTATTGCATTTAGCAGACGATAAATGCATAAGATAAAGTGGTTTGAGTGATTAATAATCAATATCTAACCTAATTAAAAATATTTATTTAAAGTTATCTGCATTGTATTTCCTCTAAATCTAACATGCGCAGCACTGAAACAAACGTTAAAGAAACATAAAACCTTTCACTTTCCACTCTGCTCAAATTGTGATGTTGAGTGAGAGAACGTGAGAGTAAATGTGTTATGTTGCATATTTGAAGTGTTTTTGCATTCAAGATCTGGATCCAAAAGATGATGTACTGTGTAAGAAATTCTTTCCGGTAGTATGATTTAAGAAACAAAACTGTTGCCTGCCAAACAATCAAAACATAGTTCTCATACAGCCAGATATTCTCCCACAGAGTCTTCCAGTATTGTTTAATTACTTGTTAGAGGATATGACATCATTCACTGAGAATTATTCTCTGAGAATATTTCGGATGTAGAGTCATCTAATTTACAAAGGATCAGGCTTTTAGTGGGCAGCATATCAGACACCAAAAATAGCTACTTGAGTCAAGTCTGGTAAAGAGTGGGCTGTAGAAATGTCTGCTCGTGGATGAACGTCTTGAGGGTGGAGACCTAGATTGAACAGCACAGAAGATAATTGGCACAGGTCTTGGAGAGCTCTGGGTGGCCGCAGACTGTAGACTTCCCCACAGCTGTCCTTACAAAAGAGAGCTTTCAGGATTATGGGTGGACAAATAGGAAATGTAAAACATTAGAGCCCACCAAAGATGCCTGTTGTATCCTTTTGAAAACTGGGCTAGATGTTTTTAAAGCAATATTCCAGGTTCACTACAAATTAACTTCAGTTGACAGCATTTGTGGTGTAATGTAAAATTAATTTCCTCTTGTCCATCCATCCTTTTATTTATTTAGGTTTTTTTTAAGCAAACATCTGGGTTACAGTGAGGTCAATCGGGCCAAATCTGTAATTGTTAAAATACTTACTTTTTTAATATTATAGCCAAAATATGTAAACAATGTGTGTTAGCATGATTTTAGTGTGGGAAAAGAAAGTGTACTAATGTTTTCTGTGTAAAGTAATAACCAGTTTTATGACTTTGTTGCAATGACAACATAACACTAAAATGACTGTAAAAATTGTGATTTAACCCTTTACAGCTAAAATAATACACAAGTTTTAACAGAATAATTAATGGAAGTGCTTTTTGAAGCTTCATTTGTCTAATGCTTCAAAAAAATGGCCCCATTCACTTCAATTCAAAGCCCAAAGTATTTTACGAATATGATGTTTAGCATTTGATAGTGTTAATTTAACCCAGAATATTCCTCTACACAAACTGTTTTAATAATGTTAAGGCATGCTGGTTAGTTGATAAGAATGTACTTTGCCCTTAAATGGTTAAACATTTCAGGCATCTATTTACAAGGAAGGAAAATTAAGGGACTCAAACAATGTTACTGCCACCAGCTGCGGGAACAGATCGCCAGCCACGCAGCACCTCCCTGTTCCCCTATGCCTCAGTAACAGGTGTGGAGCAGTCCCCTGCATTTCACAGAGACTTGTGGTATATAGCGATCAAAACCGGAGCCACAGACAGAACATTGCTCTCACGCTGAGCCGTCACGTCCAGTTTAGAGATGGACAGAGACAGGATGTAGGCCTCTGTTTACTTTCACAAAAGGCTCCTGCCATTTCCTGTGGGTCATTTTGTGACTGAAAGCAATAGTCTTGAGTTCAATGGTTTGCAGTTCAGCTGACCGTCACGTCATTTCTGTTGACCTGTACTTTCAGAAACAATAAAATTACGTGTCTTCACTTGGTGGACACAACAAAGCAAATTATATCTTGTTTTGAAGGTGATACTTATACAAGTGAAATGAATGAGAAGTGCTGTTTTATGTTTCACAATGGGTGTTTTGTGGAGGTATCTGGACAACCATACATGTACGAAAATAAGTATTTGGTTTGTATTTCCTCTCTGTCTCCACCTAGACAATCAAATGGCATAATCCTCACTTTGGTCAAATATAAAACAAAGTAATTTTTTAGTCATCAAATATATTTGATTTGAACTTAAACTGTCACATTTTATCAAATTTGACAGATTACAGTAGTCATAAAGCTATAATCCCAGTTAAGACTACTAATCTTTGATTCACATACAAGTTGATTTGTTGTGGAAACAATATGATGAGATTCAAACTGATTTAAAAATATTTGAAAGTCACGTCATCTCAGCATGCAATTGTCACATGAAGAAAAATAGACGTGATATTTAAGAAGAAAGAAGTTGAAAATAAAAAGAAGTAGCAGCAATAATCATATAGAGGCCTGTTTCTACCTCAGAGAAACTTTATATACCAGTTGTGAGTTTATATTTCATAGGTGAAGTGAAGTGACGTGTGGCCAAGTATGGTGACCCATACTCGGAATTTGTGCTCTGCATTTAACCCATCCAAGTGCACATACACAGTAGTGAACACACACACACCGTGAACACACACCCGGAGCAGTGGCAGCCATATTGCTGCGGCACCCGGGGAGCAGTTGGGGGTTCGGTGCCTTGCTCAAGGGTCTCACCTCAGTCGTGGTATTGAGGGTGGAAGAGAGCACTGGTTATTCACTCCCCCCACCAGCCTTCGGGTTACAAGTCAGACTCTCTAACCTCTGTGATTATTTCTCAGTTGCAGCTTTTATCTACTAATTGCAACTTTATTTCTTAAAAATTGCAGCTTTATGTCGCACAACTGCAACTTTATATCTCACAATGGTTACTTTATGTCTTACAGTTGTAACTATATCTCACAATCGTTACATTATATTTCATAATTACAACTATTTCACATGCAACTTTGTCTCACAACTGTGACTATATCTATCAATTGCGACTTTATATCTCACAATTGTGACGTTATATTTCATAAGTGCAACTATTTCTCAGAATTGTGACTTAATATTTCACAATTGTTGTGACATTGTATTGTATAATTGCAACTGTTTCTCACAGTTGCAACTCTATTTCTCGGAATTTGTGACTTTATATCTTACAACTGTTACTTTGTATCTCACAGTTGTGACTATTTCTCAGTTACGGCTTTATATCTCAAAACTGTGACTATATCTCAATTGTAACTTTTTTTCAATTCTGGCTTTATATCTCATGATTGTCACTGTATATCTCACAAGCGTTACTTTATATTTCAAAAATTACTTTATTCCTTGTAACTGCTGTAACTTCCTAATATCCTAACTGCAACTTTTAACTTTATATCCCACATTTGCATTTATCTCTCACAATTGTGACTTTTTATTTTACAATGTAACTTTGACACAATTTGCTTTTTGATTTTTTGTACTCTGAGGCAGACAGGCTTCCACATGATTAGAAAGCTATTCATGAAGACGTCTTCAAATTTGTACAACATACCTTCCATAACACCACGGATTAACAGGTTCTGTTGTAGCTTTGTTGTTGCTCTGCTGTTCTACAAATGACAAACATGAGTGAAACAAATTACATACATTTTCTAATGCTTAAAACCTCCTGTTTCAACCTCGAGAGGCCTGTAATTGGCCTTCGCCGACAGCTTGGAAAGCATGTGCACTCCCATGCACCCTCCCACTGTGTATATATGAATCATGGATCATTTGTGCAAGCCTGCAGCTTTTTGTGGCGACCCCACCAGGCTCCAATTGACTCATGCTTAAAGGTGACTGTGATCCCTGCCAACGTTGCCATCACTGACTAACTGGTGACTTTCAGACTGGTTCCCATGAACACACGTGCAAGACAGTGAATAGTCAAAATTCGATCATTAAATTCTCATGCTGAGGTGTGGTGGAAACCTCCTGAAAGCAGGCGCTAAGTGACTGTTGCCAGTCATTGTGGTTTAGTATGGCGTTATTTTAATGACAAATGTCGAGAGCGCATTATTGTAGCGCGAAAGCACATTAATATAATGCGCGAGCGCGGATCTCTCCGCTCGCGCGCGGATTTCCTTTGCTCTCGCACAAAACCGGACGCGCGCGCTCAGATAGACGCTGCTCTCGCCCGGAGAGAGTGCACGCACTTAAAACGTGTCTCCTCTCACTCAAACTGTGTCCTGTGCACTCGCAAATCTCTCTGTGCTCATGCGCTATAGATATCGCGCTACAATAATGCGCTCTCGACATTTGTCATTAAAATAACGCCATAGTTTAATGGCATCTCAGGCTGATCAACAGCTCCAGGTCAGAGCCAGTGACCAGGCTGCTGAAATTAGAGAAATATGAGCCTGTGTTTTCTAGTCACGCTCCCCCACTTTAGCTCCTCTCCATGCCAGTGGCAATGCGGGTAGAGAAACCGGGCCCAATATCTGTTTTATATCTAGGTCATTGGGATGTGTGTGGCTTTGGATGGGAGCGCAGCCTAATCTGTGGGCTTTCTCTAGTAAAATGCTTTCAGCTGTGGTGAGCTTTTTCACCCCTTTACGCCTGGATCTTGCACACTAACACACTGGATCATTAGATAGTGACTCCCTGCGCTTTCACCATTCACCGTGATGTTTTTTCCGTTGATGGTGACTGTCTCTTGAATTTAAGTCTGTGTTGTTTTCCATCCATGCAGAGGAGACAGATGGGAACAGCGTTTGTAAGCTTCCTGGTATTTAATCGCTTCATGTTGGAGGCCTGTGAAATATATCTAACAACCCCAAGTTGAGCATCACTGTTTAGGCCATCTTCAGAGTGGGGGAAGCTACATTATAACTACTGTTCGGCGTTCAGCCAGTGACTTCTGCTGAAATGCTGAATTCCTTGAGTGCGTCTGCTGTTTATTTGCCAAAGGTTTTTCATGCTTTCTCTCAAAAACACCTTTGGTTTTTAGTTTCCTGTTTTAGAATAGAGTTCCCTGGTGCCTGTAGGGGACCTTTGTCATGGGACCCTGGGTGAAACCATTATCCTTTAAGAAATGATGTAAGGTAACGTGTATAGGGGATACTGGGGCTAATTGTCATATATATATATATTTTTTTACTTCAGTGTATTGTTTTTTTTTTGGCTAAAATTCTGTAGAAATGCATACCTTAAAGGTGGGGTAAGCGATTTTTGGTAGCCAATGTTGACATTTGAAATCACCAAAACAAACATGCCCCTACCCCAAAAGGGTCTCGCCCCTATTTTGATAGCTCCGCCCCACACATACATATGCAACCCAGGCAACGATTAGTTCTGTGAAACAAAGCAAAACCAATGTTACACCATGTCTACACTGGATGCGGCGCGGCGCGGCACGGCACGACACGACAAATCCCCGACAGAAAGCTGCTGCTGCGTTCTATTCATGATGTATTGACACAAATTTCAAATTATTTTCAACGGTCACTTTGTTGCGTCCAGTGTACTAGACAGACTTTAGCTGTTGCGGCGCAGCGCAGCGCAGACACAGTGTTACTCACCTGTTGAGAAGAAACAAAGCAACCTCGGCATCCGATCGCAGGCCTTCCGCTCCTTGAGTTCTCTCCAGCTCTGGAAAGCTGATCCGATATTTACACGGGTCCTACTTCTTGCCTTATTGCCTTAAGCCTTCTTTTGTTCCGCAGACGTTTTCCTCTTTTGTTTTTTATCCGCCATCTCTATCTTTCTGTCGCTCGGCTCGCTAATGTCAGTCCTGTGCACTGAACGCTTTCTCCTCCACATCATGAGTAGACATACCCCTTACTGCTGATTGGCTACAAGTTTGTTTTGCTAGTGGCCCGAATCAGTTTTCTAAAGCCTTTTTGAAAAATCACTTACCCCACCTTTAAAGGGATAGTTCACCCAAAAATGAAATCTGTCATCATTTACTATTATGTTGTTCCAAACCTGTATGACTTTCCTTTATTTAAAAAAAAAATAAAAAATCTCTGTACAATATGAATCAATGTTCACCAAGATTTGATTACCAACATTTTTCAAAATATCTTCTTTGTTTATGTTCCACAAAAGAAAGTCATGCTGGTTTGAAACAACACATTGGTTGTCAAATGATGACAAAATGTTCATTTTTCTCCCTTGACTACTTAACATATTGAACATTATTTTCCAGGAAAAAAGATACAGGTTATCAAACATATGGATCTGAGACCTTTGGTGACAACATGCCCCTGTAGCTTGGTAGGATGTCACAATGGGAAGCTGCTGATTTAAAGGTATAGTTCACTCAAAAATGAAACACTGTCTGTGCACGCACTGTATGATTATTGTTTATAAAGTTTTAAAGAGCAGGTCATATGGTATTTTAAAGTGTCCTAATATTGTGTTGAAGTTCCCTACAACAGGTTTAAATGCATCTAAGATCAGAAAACATTGTCATTTTCTCAGAATATACATTTAATATTAGAATCATTTTTCAATGATTTCGAAATGATTCGTTCGAAGCAGTTCTGAGCTTAAGGTCTGTAAACTCCTCCCTTTGATAAGCCTACTCTGCTCTGATTGGTCAGCTGGCCAAGTCTGTTGTGATTGGTCTTTCCGTATACAATGCGTGTCGGAAACGAATCCCCCATTACCATAATTAATTTGCTCTGGAGGGTTACCTGTAAACAAAGATGCAATAAGGTTACATTGGCATCGATATTACCTTATCAATTTGAGCCCGAGTCCAAGGATGATACTGATGCAGCTGCTCAACCGGAAACTCCATCGCAAGCACGACTTGATTAGAACATTTCTCATTTCTGCAAAAAAAGGTATTTTTCGAAAACCCATATGACCTGCTCTTTAAATATGGATATTTTTCTTATACAGATGCATCGACTCACTCAGAAGGCCTTTATTAACCCCCCCGGAGCCGCGTGGATTACTTTTTATGATGGATGGATGCACTTTGCTTCAAAATCTTGACCACCATTAACTGCATAATAAAGCTTGGAAGAGCCAGGATATTTTTTTTATATAATTCTGTTTGTATTCGTCTGAAAGAAGAAAGTCATATACACCTGATGGCTTGAGAGTGAGTAAATCATGGAGTAATTTTTATTTTTGGGTGAACTATCCCTTTAATAACAAAATCATTTTTGAAATATATAAGCCATCTGCTACAACATATCTGTATTATAGCATATTTAATGGATTTTGAGCAACATGTAAACAATTATGACAAGTAAAACTACAAAAATATTAAAGGTGACTTACAAAAAAACCCAACTTGACGTTTCTGAAAAATACATTTGTTCTGAGAATGTAAAGTTCAGTCTGACCTTATTGTATGCCATGTGGTGATCCTTATTACAAAAATACGATATTATTAAACTGTCGTTTAAGAGATAGAAATCACAAGAATGTCATAATTTAAGACAGTTGTAAACATGTTTTTCGAAACCAACAAAGACAAACACTGCTAAAGAAAACAATATTTTATGCAATTGAACTTTTAGATTCAAAACCTTAGTTAGCCCTTGTGACAATGTATTTTTCGTCACTATTAAGCAAAAACATAGATTATTTGCATGGATGGATTACATAGTGTCCTGTTTTGAGATAATAGACTTTATAGCTGTGAATCCTCCTCGGTAATGGAGTCTCTGCCTGTGACTGGCAGTAATTCCACTACATCTCAGCAATGACATTCTTCTGTTATTGCTCAGCCTGTTTACACCAAGACAATTAAACTACAACTGAGGACAAGAATTCCTAACATTGTGGTGAAAAAGCCTCATTCAAACAATGCTCATGGTATTTTTCCTTATCTGTGCAAAATAAACCCATTACCCATGTGGAAGGTCATGCACCTTGAAGCTCTTCAGATCCAGCAGTTTGTTTGTCTAGAAGTAAAATGTGATCTTGGAATGTCTTGGATCTCCATTCACTCCTTTCAGTCTTCACTCTTGTAAATATTTTGTGCGCTGTTTACCTTCCTTACAAATTCACTGAGTCAGTTTGTGTTTTTGTAGTTATCTTAAAGGTGACATATCATGAAAATTGGACTTTTCCAGGTTTTAAGTGCTATAATCAGGCCCCCGGTGCATCTACCAACCAAGGAAACAAAAAAGATTAAAGGGGTCATATGATGTGATTTAAATTTTTCCTTTCTCTTTCGAATCCACCGGCCACCGCTCACTCTAGCCCGCCGTGTGTGACGCTGTGTTTCGATGTGAGAAAGCGAAACTACTTTGTTTGGCCTTCCAAAAGAGGACACGACTAGAAATCAGTGGTTAAGTTGTAT
>NW_015549578.1:162192-171734 GCF_001515605.1 Sinocyclocheilus anshuiensis
TTTTTCAGACCGATGAGCTTTGTAAAAATCGACACGTTTCAGAAAGCTGGGGCATAGCGGAGAAACAATAATGTACAGTATTTGGAAAATAATGTGTTTTTTCAACCTTAAACCACATAAACACATTTCATTACACCAAATAATGTTCTTTTTAGCAACATCATATGACCCCTTTAACCCAGTAACTTTTTTTTTCTTCTTGTGGTTAAGAAAACAACTTCATCAATTTGACAACACACACACTGCAAATGCTCACAACACAACCCAATAAAGAAACGCATGGCAAATAGAAAAAAAGCACCTGCAAATTAAGAAAACAACTTCATCAATTTGACAACACGCGCTGCAAATGCTCACAACACAACCAAACAAAGAAACGCGCTGCAAATACAATTCTTTATTTGGTTGTGTTGTGAGCATTTGCAGTGCGTTTCTTTATTTGTTTGCGTTGTGAGAATTTGCAGCACCTGCTGTCAAAATGATGAAGATGTTTTCTTGATTTGCTGGTGCTTTTTCTATTTGTATGTGTTTTCTGAAGTTGCAACGCGTTGAGCTCTCTCGGCCACCGTAGGTTTAAACTCTTATATAAACGCATGATTTCAGCGTGATAAACATGATAATCAGAACCAAAACAGATGTTTTTTTTTTAGCAGATACCAGCTGTAATGGCCACAGCTCTATTCTGGAAAAGGGGGAAGAGAGCAGCAGCTCATTTGCATTTAAAGACACAGGCCTGAAAAACAGCCTGTTTCTGCTTCCTCTTAAAATAGGCATTTTCAAAATTATATAATAAATGATCTGTGGAGTATTTTGAGCTGAAACTTCACAGACACATTCTAGTGGAAACCAGAGACTTATATTACATATTGTAAAAAGGGGCATAATATGTCTCCTTTAACAATTTAACAAAACAAATTTCATTAATGAGATGCATGGACCTTTTCATTGTTGTATCATTCCTTTTATTAGCTGATAACATTGTAGTGCAGTAATTAACTGTCACCACCAGTGTTGTGGAAAGTTACTTTTAAAAGTAATGCATTACGCCATAAAAAAGTAACTAATTACGATACTTAGTTACTTTTGATGGAAAGTAATGTGTTACGTTACTTATGCGCTACTTTTTAAATCTGGACAGGGCTTGCTTGTTTGTTTTTAAAATAAAAAAGTTCTATTTTTGTCAAATATAAAAGCCTTTTCACACCAAAAGTGAAATGAATAAGCCTCAGGCTGAAGGGAAAGTAAATTTACGTCCGTACAGTAGAATGCAGAAGAAGAAATTTCAACACACTTCAGCAATAAAAAAGACACACAAATGTTCGTCTAGAGTAATTTTTGCTTATTAGTATGGTTGAACTGGATCATCGAAGGTCAGAAGCAAAGACATTGGTTAATAGAATGGGATTAAATACATAAAGCATATTTGTGTTGTTTAAAATTTCATTATTGCAGGGTTGCGTCATATTCTGAGTTGCATTATTTTTATTCATTTTGAGGAATACTGAATCTGTGTGTTTTTTTTTGTGAGTGAGATTAATTAATGCATATTCATATTTATTTTAGAACTACAGTAACATCTTCTGATTTCTCTCAACATGGGGACAGGAGAGCTGTCAATCAATACATTAAAAAAAAGTAACTTGCGTTACTTATTTGAAAAAGTAACTCAGATATTCTCTTGTAAATTAAAAAGTAATGCGTTACTTTACTAGTTACTTGAAAAAAGTAATCTGATTACGTAACTTGCGTTACTTGTAATATATTACCCCCACACTGGTCACCACTAGGTTAATGTTAGATTGTTTGAAAAGTATTTCTTAAAAAAATAACATGCTTTGGGTATTTGGGATAAACGCTTCTAAACAAACTGCAGAAGCCCATTTTTGTTCTCAATACATTTTTGTTCTCAATCTAGTTTCTTCCAAAATATTCGCTTGATTAAAGGGTGAGGTGATCTCAGAGACGCATGACAAACCGTTACGGTGATGATTTAAGACATTACTTGCGCTGACATGTCTGAGTATTCCTCATAAATGTAACATCATTCAAACTGAATGTTGAAGTAATTTCAGTTTCAAGGAAGGTATTTTGATATCTTGCTATTCCAGCTTTGTCATATGAGAAACCACACTGACATAAACTTAAATGTAAACCAATAAACTATATGATTAAAGCAAATTTTAACTGAAATATTGAGCTGTGTTCTCAGGACTAGAGTCAAATTTTTATTGGGGGTAGTCACATGTGTTTTAAAGGTTCTAAATTCATTCAAAACAATGGTTTGATAGCCTTGTGTGTGTTTCATAAGTTGTTTTATTTTTAATTAATGTTTTATATGTTTTCCCATTGTGACAACTTACCCCATACAGTGTGGAAAGATGTCTATAGGTGAGATGAAATTGATGTAGAAAAAATAAAATAAATTGTTGAAAAATCAACATTTTTTATTCCAGGGGAAACTATTTATTTTTTATTTTTTCATTGAGAGACTTTCGGTATGTGTCTTTCAGACTGTAAATAAACCCATTCCTGAGAAATGTGTAAAAAGTGTGACAGTAAGCCCCGGTCTCCCCTAAAGCATCGTGGTTTTTATAACGTAACATAAATAACGTAAATGTTATTTGACATCTGAGGATTTTGGCACTGTGCCTTAAACAACTTGCCTCTCCGGCTAATTTAACGCGTTTTAATAGCTCTACACAGTTGATAAACCAGAGTTCACAGAGACGCCCTCATTATATAAACAGAGCTTTGTTGATCTCTGCACTCATCCGTCGTAATTGTACGGTTTTGAGGAGACTGATCATATTCCCTGAAGCAAAATGATGAATGAAGACAGCAGCAGTAAAGGAGTTAACGCTGACAGGAAGTTCAAGGGGTCCGTGTCCGCGGGGGGCACGTCAATACTCCTCTCACACTCGCGCTCACTTACTTTCAAATCACATGTAGCCAAATTCACTTCACTCCTTCTCAGTTCTCCACTAGCAATTTCCTAGCATTTTTATATGAATACATTTCCTATTCAGTCTAAATGTAGTGTGAATATGGATAATGGAGACAAAGAAACCAAAGGGAAGATGTTCTATTCTTAATTTTACGTTTTTTTTTTTTTTTACGCTAGCGTTTCTTTCAGCGTTCGCACGCACGGAGAGTCCGGAGTGAGTGACGCGTGACTGTTACTCATATATGGGACTGTGTTCTCACGAGCAGTGAATCCAGTGAGGATGACACTTCATACTCAGCGGCGAGACTCTCAAGAAAGTTGGAAGCTGAACCCTGGAGCATCCAGCGTTGCTTAGTACATTACAACACATGAAGCCAAGCCTCCAGACGCGTTGTTTAGTCAAAGCAAGCAGGAATACTCCCTGATGCGCACGAGCTGGGAAAACTTGATCCTTTTAATCAAAGTGGGATATTAGGATTGGAAACGGAGTGAGTACATTGGCTGCGTTACTTTTGATGTCTCCGATCAGCACAGCTGTAAAGGTATGTGTCACAGCTTGTCAACTATTTCAGACTTGTCAATTTGATTTTCTCACGGTCAGAAATACTTATGTAGTTTTAATAAATAATATTTCTAAGCGTCTAACAACTGGCACGTAGATC
Organism: Sinocyclocheilus anshuiensis; assembly: GCF_001515605.1. NCBI lineage: Eukaryota > Metazoa > Chordata > Actinopteri > Cypriniformes > Cyprinidae > Sinocyclocheilus > Sinocyclocheilus anshuiensis. The sequence continues at coordinate 165,799 of NW_015549578.1, forward strand.
GATGCAGTTAATTCAACAAAGAGCTTGATATATCACAGTAATGGTGTATTCATATGTGCAAGTTAAGACTTGTTTGGGTGTCTCATCATCGTCATCATCATCATCATCATCATCATCATGTCTTGGACCTGTAAAATCATTTAGTACAAAAAAATCCTCCTTTTGTTTAGAAATACTTATTTAAATTTGTTTACTCACTCCAGATTAATTTATGTCATACAGTTCCTAATTATGTTTTCATAAAAGATGCATTATGCTTTCATTTCTCTATAGCCTGCAGGGGAAAAAATGGCTTAAATCAAGATGGTTAGCTGGTCTTAATTGGTCTCCCAGGCTAGTTAAGGTGATCTGTTGTCTGGTTTAAGAGGGATTTTTTGGCACTTTTAGCTAGTTGGACCAGCGAAACCAGCTAAAAACACTTGATTGTGAGACCAAACCAGATAAGATCAGCAAACCAGTTTAAGATGGATTAAGTTTTTTTTTTTAGCAGGGTTCTATACTGTACACCTTGTTACTGGTTTAAGCTGGTTTTCCAGCCTGGCAAGTGCCCAAAACCCCACTAAAACCATCACAACAGACCGGCTAACCACTTTAGGCTGATTTGAGATGTTTTTTTCCCCCCAGCAGGGTATAGACTAATTTCTTAAGATATGTGTATTACCTCAATCGTAGCTCACAGGCAGCAGTGGAAAACCCTTCACCATGGGATTGCTGTCAGCATCAAATCTTTTGTCAGACATTTAAAGTCCAGGCTTTCTCAACCACTCTTACAGCCCCCTCTTGCTCAACAAACACTATTTTCTTTAGCAGCTGGAATGCTGACTATTGGGGGTGGACAAATAAAACTTCCCAATGAATCCCGTCTGATCTCAATTTACTCACTCGTTAGTTCAGCCGGGAATACAAACTCATTGAAAAGATGTCAGTTGTTACATGTGGGAATCTGTATGAGCAAATATTGCCTGCGTTAAGCCCAAAATATGTCAGTTTCTATTCAAAAAGAAATTCGGCTCCAATGAAATCATGTGATTGATTGGACAAAAACGTATGTAATGCATCTCAGCTATTCTGAATTTCGTTATAGTGCTGTTGTTTTGTGAGTTTATGTTGATGTGCATTATGACCTAAACACACACCACACAGTTTGTCTGTCAGTTCGTCTGTCAGTAGATCTGTGGAGTAATGTTTATTTTCCTTTTAAACACGCAAGACACATGTGTTCTCGACCGACTTCAAGGTCTACATTTTCTTAAAAATGTCAGCACACATGGATTTGAGCTCTGAAAACTCTCCACAAATGACACTTTTTCCAGCTTATTATGTTATTTTGAAAATTGCAGCATATCTTAGGGCAAAACAATATCTTAAATATCGCCCATTTGGGTCTTTAGGGAGGAAAAGGGCATTGTTTGGTCATTTTCATCATATCAAAGAGAAGAATAGGCTTCAGGATTGGTCATGGAATCTGAACTGAGAGGCAGGAAGTCAGCCAAACCCTCCCTCTGGATGTTTGGACCTTTGAATGTAAAGGTTAACATGCAAAGCTCTGTTTGCTTTGAAAACCAACATCCCCTTTTCACCATCCACTTATGCACTTGAAAAACTGTCCTTGCTAATGCCGTCCTGCTGCTTAGTTTACCATGAATTTAGGAGACAAATCCCCTCCTCCTAAGAGCTCAGAGGGAATCCGCCAAATCCCCATTTCCTCCCACTGCACCCCAGCTACAAGAATTTGTGCTGATGAGCTTCCCAGCCCCATGGTCCATGTCCCTTATGGAGAGATGCAGTACAACCTGTATCTGAGGTGCAAAGCGCAGCTTGAATTCTGTGTATTGTCTTTCATAGTGTCAGTATTTTTGTTGCAAATGCTGAGCTTTAACACCCAAGTCTACTTCGGTTTTTACTTATATGCCACACTTTTAAAATAAAAGTTCTTTATTTGGCATCTATGGTTAATAAACCTTTAACATTCATAGAACCTTTCCATTACGCTAAAGGTTATTTGTAGTGGAAAAAGGTTCTTTAAATGATTAAATTGTTCTTCACATTCAGAAAATATTATTATTTTAAGAGCTGTTCACTGAAAGGTTCTTTGGAGAACAGAGTTTTCAAACTGTGCATACTTTTTAGGCTCAGCTTGCATGTGTGCATTAAATATGTTTGCACTAATTAGTTAGTACACCTACTCTGACACCTACACGTTCACAGTCGGTAAAGAAATGGAGGAGTTGGAACAACAAATAAAATCTACTGAAGGCTATGAGAACAATAGGCACTAGGGCTGTACGATAAATCGAAATGGAATCGAGATCGCGATTCGACAGAAGCTGCGATTGTCATGCGTATCTTTCAGTGAAGCACTGTTCTGTGATCAGCAGTAAATCTCCATCCAAAGGCCAGAGGGCACTCTCGCGCTGAAACACAGACAGAATCCCCCCCACTCCGACCTCTGAAGCCCCCAGAATGAGCGCTAGAGCAGTCCCTCAGCAGCCAAGAGCTTTACACACATCTCCCTCAAACAGCGGCATTTCCGACACTGGCGGAGGAGAAAAGAGCTGGAAGCGGTTCAAAGAGTTGATGCGTTGATGTACGTTTGAGAGAGATTTCAAATGCAGGTGTGTGAAAACGCACAGTTGTGAATGCCGTCCTCTGTCTGGTGACTCAAAACCGCACTCTGAAAAAAGTCTCTCTGCCCGACTTGGCTGCATCCTCCATGAGTAATTCGTCCCCACCCTCCTATGCTTCTCTATGACTTTTGATCACCCCAGGATTCTGTCTGCACCCCTGCCACGTTCTTTCATCCAGGTCAAAGTTCACAACACTTCTGCGTCATTCCCTCTGTCTACACTTTGCCTTGCCTGGATCATTATCCATTTGTCCTTTTTTATCTCTTATCGTCGATCACTAGAAACATTCCTGTTTGTAATATATAACTGTTGAACTTCCCAGGCTCTGTACACTATATGCATGACATAGCGCTTCCTTTTCCTGGCTACTAAAAGGTCCATTAGCCCCCCTTTTCCCGCTGTTGATAAATTGATGGGGCTGCATGCTAGTTTGTCAGCTTGAACTTTATGGACAGACACTTATTATTTTATAGACACCATTTGCAGCACAGCTTTCCTTCTGTAATTAGTTGCATACACTAAGACAAAGGGAATTTCCCTGGTGGAGCAGGCAGGAACTCAGGGCTACAGGCCCTTTTTTATAGCCCCACTCTTCACTACACCCGATGACACTTTTATTGAGCCTCAGGAACTTGGATGTTTCAGCCCTCTCGGCCAAAACTCTTTCCCCTCACTGTATGTTCTCTGGGGAATGATTGCTTTTCTGTGCAATCGTGACATATTTCTGAAAAACCATGAAAATGGGTCTTTTGAACTATATAAACTGCTTTCTATTGGTCATTGTGAGGTCACTGGCCTTGTTTCATCATGTGAATGGCTGGGAAATCTCTGCTCTTGCTGGCCAGTTGATGATGGCCAAATTTGGATGATCTCACATGGCCTTCATTACTGATGCACAGCTGTTTTACTGTGCGCTAATGGGTCATTTCAAAATGTAGGCCAAATTCCCAAAGCTTCAAAATTTGTGCATGAAATGTGTTGAACATTGAGCTCAATTAGGAACAATCTGAAAAATATAGAACGGGACACATTATAAACCTAATCAGCTTGGCTGGTGAATATTAATTATTTGACTTGACATTTTTTACTAGCTGTAACTGATTGGCTAAGATGCAGACGTTCTTTCTACTTTTTATGTGTTTTATGTGCAATGACTTTAATAGACTTGTTGAGCACATTTTAATTAATAGATTAAAATGTTTTTTTTTTCAAATAATTATTTTGGGTTAGTGGGAAGAAAGTAAAATATTAGGTTGATAAAACTGTATTGATATTATCAAGATAAGAAAAGGTCTCATTGGTAGAATTAAATCATAAAATGTTTGGAAAGTGTTGCACATTTTTTATTTATTTTATTTATTTTTTAATTATTTTTTGTTGCCTACAAAGGCAAAACACAGTAATCATGACAACACTGAAAGTGCAAAAATGGCTTTTATGGCCATATTTTTTTTAATGAATTGTTTAATTGTTAGTATAGTTGAACCATCACAGATCATAGACATGATTCAATCCATAACTTAGTTTTGACTAAATTTGTAGTTTGTGTTTTGCCTTTGTCCAAAATTCACTCCTGATGTGAGAAATTGGCAAATGCTTGATCTTAAAGTCACTTATTTATGTAACTATCTTGTTCTGTTATCACTTTGTCAAGCAAAGCAAAACTCTTGAAATATGATGATTTTTTTTTCCGTCAGAAAATATCATGGCATGGTGTGACTCCTAAAAACAGAAGTGACATGTCCATGTCTTCAGTTATAATTGTTATTCCATTTCAAGTCAGTTATGATTTGCTCTGAGAAACAGTGTCATTACCATATTTTACAACCCCCACTTGTAATTGTCTAAGAAGATACAATATTGAACAAAGGCTTGAAACTCCTGTGATTGAGGAGCACATACAGCGTGGCCTGCATTATTATCCCTCCCTACTCACTGCCCCTTTGCTTTCATGCCCACTGCATTTCCTTACCAGCATGTGTAAATACGGGTGACCACCCCAACCGCGCATTATCCATTGTGTTTGTGAAGTCTTTGTTGTCCAAATGAACAAGGAAAAGGCTAAAAAAAATGGTGCTGGCAGTGGGCAGACATGTTGAAGGAGGAGTGGAGAGGTGGATGGCAGTGTTTCCAGAGGGAAATGTGAAGGTCAGCTGGAAAAGAAACAATAACCTTCAAAACTCTTGGTGTAAAACAATAGAGCCGCAGGGCCGGGACTGACCCCCTCGCATGGGCTACAATAGTCACGCTTCTGTTTATTTATGTGTTTGGGTGCATCAGCATTGACCTCACTGAACAGGTCAGCTGTTGAACATCAAAACACATAGTCACCCCTCCACACACTCACATGCACTCTGTTTGTTTGTCGAGCAGTTTTAGATAGATGGATGTTGCATTGGGTGTGAGTGCGTTTATAGTAGTGGGCTCTGTTTGCAATAAAAATTAATCTGTTGACAATTCTTTACAGTTCAGTGTCAAAAGTAATAGTTTTTAATGCTTTTTTAAATACTGTAGTTAAAACCAGAAGCTTTGCTTCTGCTTTGTGTTTTTGTTTGCAAAATAACCATGAAAAAAATGAATAAGTGTCTAACATGTTCAAGAAACTGTTCAGTGAATAAAATTTATTTTATTGGCATCTGCGGTTGCAAAAAGAACCTTTAACTACCATGAAACCTTTCCTTGCACGAAAGGTTCTTTACAGTGGAAAAAGGTTCTTAACATTATTAAAAAGTTCTTTACACTAAAAAAAAGTAACCTTCTGAAAGGTTCTTTGGGGAACCTATGGTAGGAGCAGGCACGTGCACACATAGACATCAAAGGGGGCTTGAGCACCTGCCCTTTTACTTCCTCGAGAGAAAGCGCCCTTTTTTCTAGGGAGTCTTTTTTTTCTTTTTTTTTTTTAATAAATGAATATATGTATATATGTGCGCATGTGTTTCTGTTTGCGCACAGCTTTCCCTGTCAAACAAACAAAAAAATCTAAATATCAGGTTGGGTTTATAAGTTGAGTTGAGTTGCCTTTCTCCACGTCTTCGCACAGCACAGCAGTGTAGCGCACATTGATCAGACAGACAGACAGAGAGCCACAGAAGTGATACCCTCCCTCCCTTTCCAGTAGTGTTTGTCTTGGTGTGGAGGTGAGTGGTGGTGATGAACAAAAGAATAAGCTACCTGTGCCTCGAATTTACAGCTAATTATCCAAAAGACAAAAGGCTTTTTTCTTGCTAACATCCATGACTCATGAGAGAGCTACCATGTAAATTAGCTAAAGTTTAGCTAAGGCAATAGGAAGTCTAGTAGGTTAGACCA
>NW_015549578.1:177323-183412 GCF_001515605.1 Sinocyclocheilus anshuiensis
TGATTGCGTCGGCTGTGGGGATGAAGACGACAACTCCCATGATTCCACACTCAGTCACGGCACCATCAAACTACGCCTTTGTCTATTTGTTTATTTTGAATATGCACCCTCTAGCGGCAAAAATTACATCTTGTGCCTTTAATCAGTATCGCGCGAAGACTGACGTTTTTTCCACCAAATGTAATGGTCTGGGTGTTTGTCCCTTTAAGACCTGATTCGGGGTTTCCTCTGCCCCTGCACTCGTGTGTATATGCTGGGAAAAACACATTGTACTATCTATCATTTTGTTGCACCTTCCTTTAAACACTAATACATTCGTTGATGGTGACCTGCATCGTGTGTTTCTTTCTTCCATAACGCACAAAAGGTTACACAAAAAGCAGCATGATTACCTGAGCAACATGACGCTGTTTTGTTTCTCATCAACCGTTTAAATGATTCGGTTCAGCCGCAATGACTCATTTATTAACAGTGACTTAATGCCACCTACTGGCAGTTTTAATTTCACATTTAAAGTATCTTTTAGGTTACACAAAAAGCAGCATGATTACAAATGTGATACTGATTTTATACAGCAGTTCAATAAACAAGAATTTCATATTAAGACACTTACGTTTTAGACACAATATTGACTGTTTTTGCTCTATTTCGCCAACAAATGCAATTCCAATTTGCGTCTCTCTGAGCAACATGACGCTGTTTTGTTTCTCATCAACCGTTTAAATGATTCGGTTCAGCCGCAATTACTCATTTATTAACAGTGACTTAATGCCACCTACTGGCAGTTTTAATTTCACATTTAAAGTATCTTTTCAATTAAAAAAAAAATAAATTTCTAATATCAGTATTCAACATTTTATGTTTAAAAAATCAAAACAGTATTAATGCATTTATAACTGCACTAAATACATTAATGTCCTGCATTAAACAATGTGTAAATGCATCTAAATGCCACATCTAATGCAGCTTCTGTGTTTTCTCTGTATTGCAAAGATTAATTTTGTCAATACTGATTTCATTTGCTTGGTAACAGCCCAAATGACTTATTATTCTAATTGACTGATTCAATTTAAGAGTTTGACTGAAAAGATGATGCACACTTTTAGAAAAAATGGCTTTATAAAGGTAAAAATTCCCATAAATGGTAAAAATCTATTTAAACTTATTTGGAAATTATTAATTTCTATCACTGCTGTGAACTGATCACCATGCAGAATATGAAAAATATCAAAACTTAGGAGTCAGCTGTCCATGGTAGTCCGACACACTCAGCAAAATATAGTCTAATTATCATTATCGATAAAATCCCAGAAAATATTGAGATATATTTTTTGTCAATATCACACACCCCTATTATATTTAACATTTTGTTTAGAAAAATAAATAAATAAATATGAGAAGTGCCCTTTCTTCCGCTTGAGCCCCTGCCCCTCAAAATGTCTGTGCATGTCCCTGGGCAGGGGTTCCCAAACTTTTTTTGTCAGCTAAATCCCAAAAGTATTTACTTGAAGTACCCCTTGAGATTTTAACCTAATATTTTAAGTCACAGAACATGCAAGTAAACCTAAAATATCCAATCTTTTTAGTAAGTATTTTATTATATTTAAATGGCTGCACGAAAAATTCTATTGTGGTTATTTTGTCATATATTGCAATTGCGATTTGAACAGTTGCGATGGGAATAGTTTCTTTTAAGTGTGTTCATACTTGAGTTCACTCTTTACAAGAACTAACTAACACTATGAGTTACAATACAAATATTTATGTCTTAACTTCTTCACTTTTTCACAAACATTCAAACTCTCAAGCTTTTAAAACATCAAATCCTCAAGATTTTATTTTGGTGGAATAGTGGTAAAATGCTGTAAACTTCTATCCACCAAAATGTTGGAAATTATTCCAGTGTAAATGTAAATAAAGTAAACTGAGCACACATTGCTTTCGCAAATGCATATTAAACTTGCAGAGATGGAATTCATGAGAAGCAGCATTTACTATGAACAGAGCCGCTCACAAAACACTATTATAAGCTGCACGTGTGTAAATGAACACAGTGCCACTCTTCATTATGAAACACGCAATGCAACAGACATTGCATTTACTTCTTTTTGTGCATTGTGCAGCCCCATTTGTTTATTTTATTGCGACAACTTTTCACCACAGAATAAAAGATAAAAAAGCTAATTATGAATTTCTGTCTCACAATTCAGACTTTTTTCTTGCAATTCTGAACTTATATCTTGCAATTCTGACTTTTTCTTTTGCAATTCTAAGAAAATTGCAAGAAAAAAAGTCAGAATTGTGAGATATAAACTAAGAATTTTGAGATATAAACTTTCACCTCTTTTTTCAGAACAACATCAAGCATCTGAATTGTGAGATGAAAAGTTGCAAAAACAGGCTTCCATATGAACTCCCTGCATTTACGAAACCCTGTTCTATGGCATACCTGCAAAAGCCCCTTTTGAAACCTTTATTTTTCAGCATTCTGCTGTGTTTTGTCAGGGACAAAATTTATATTATATTACAATACAAGAAACGGTGAACTCCTTCACACTAACATATAATTGCCATCCAGCTCTTCTACCTTTTAGACACGCAAAAGAAAACTCCCCAAAACACACACACACACCCACATATGCAGGCAAGAACAGGCACACAGCTGTCCAGCTGTGCTCTCATGTAATAGGACTCTGTCAGCGGGTAGTTTTGTCTCTATGACTGTCAGAGTGCCAAGCATACGGATGCACCTGGAATGATGCCACGAGAGATGCAACTGTAATGAAAATTACATGGTGGAAAAAGGCCTCCCGCTTGACATTTTTCATTATGACAAAGTTGCAATTTTGCTCGAGGGGCACGTCAGGGTGTTTGGAAGACGTATGGAGACTGGCTGCTCTGCATTAGGGAGAGTGGAGTCTCGCTAACCTCATTCTAACCTCTGCGCTGGCTAACCAGATGTTGGCTCTCATCCATTCGGCCTCAAAAATACTTGCTGTCCCCACCCCCAACAGAAACATTCATTCGCTATTAGAATCTGTTGTCGGAAAGCGAGTTAATTTTGACCACAATTCCATTTCTGGAATTCGGGAATTTTGCAGCAAAAAGCTCTGGAGCCAAAAAAGTACATGGGGTTTTAACCGCAAAGGCTTGTAGTGTTCTACAACCTTCATGCTCACAGTTACAGGAAGTGAGATGCCTTTAATGAGGCAGAGCTGGAAATGGGGCCCTAAAGGATCCAGGGGACTGCAGTGAGAAACACTCTGAAGGACAGTGCATGGAAAAGTGCCAGGGTAATTTTTAATTTAGTCTGGTTATGAGACATCCAAAACAGGTCATTACGCTTGGCTCGGAGTGTTTCATTGCAACTGAAGTATGGACACAAACAGAGCTGCCTAAATAACAGGAGCTATATCACGCACAGACTGAATCTGTCTCTCTGGGGTATATTCAAGTTTATTCAAGTTTATTTGTAAATCGTTGCAAAGCAACTTTACAGAAAATTAAATTTCTACTATATATTTAGTAGTAGCTTATCAGTGGTGACTGTCAGTTAATGTACATATGGCAGAAATGTCCGGAAAAATCAATTAAAGACGTAATCAAACAGACGATGAACACTATTAACAGCAATTATTATTTGTTGCAATCAAACTTATAGCAAAATGTGGTAGTTCTGTATGTTGTTTCAGGGTTGGCATCATCTGAGGTCCTATAGGGGTTGGCATCATCTCTTCTCAGGTGTTCTGGATCCAGACTGAAGCTTGTGTAAATCCTAGTTACCACTGAATGTCAATCCAGTGGCAAAAACAGATAAACAAATAAAGACATAATTAGCGTAGCTGCTGTTCCAATCAAGCAAAATTGATTTGTTTAACCCAAGCTAAAGAATAATAATGTGCATTTGATCTTGATACCAGTACAAGATTATGAGATGCATTATTTGAATGCTTGGCCAAAGAGATGTGTCTTTAATCTAGATTTAAACAGAGAGAGTGTGTCTGAACACCGAACGTTATCAGGAAGGCTATTCCAGAGTTTGGGAGCCAAATGCGAAAAAGCTCTACCTCCTTTAGTGGACTTTGCTATCCTAGGTACTACCAAAAGTCCAGAGTTTTGTGACCTTAGGGAGCGTGATGGATTGTAGCGTGGTAGAAGACTAGTTAGGTATGCAGGAGCTAACCCATTAAGGGCCTTATAGGTAAGTAATAATATTTTGTAACTGATACGGAACTAAATAGGTATCCAGTGCAGAGACTATAAAATTGGGGTAATATGATCATATTTTGTATCATCATATCATTTACTGAAGTAACATTTGTCTAGTTGCAAATTGTAATCCAAGAGATTCTGTGTACTTTTTTTTTTGGTCCAATAAGTAATATCTCTGTCTTATCTGAATTTAATAGGAGAAAATTATTGGTCATCCAATCTTTTACATTTTTAACACACTCTGTTAGCTTAGATAATTTAGAAGTTTCATCTGGTCTTGTTGAGATATGTAGTTGAGTATCATCAGCATAACAGTGGAAACTAATCCCGTATTTTCTAATAATATTACCAAGGGGCAACATGTATATTGAAAATAGCAGAGGACCTAGGACAGATCCTTGTGGCACTCCATACTTTATGTGATCCAAAACTTTAGATCAGTGGTTGTCGATCAGTGGATCGTGACCCAAAATTAGATTGCAAGTCTGTTCTGACAGGAGGGCCAAAGCAATGCTGAATGTGAATGATAAAATGCAACTAGCCATATAATGTTAGGGATGCACGATATGTGTGTACCATATTGGTTATTGGACAATTTTGCAGATTTTTGTTAATTTATCTGTATCAGTAGATATTGGATATTTAAATGTAACAATCAATGGTTGAGTATGATTAGAATGTTGAATCAACAATGTAATCACACTGTACATTTTACTTGTATAAATGCATTTTCTTTTTTTTTTTTTACACATTTGGAAGAAAAATTCTGTTTTATTTTAAGAATATTTTCATACTGTCCATTTTAATGTTGTGATGCCTGAATTCAATTATATAATTGCTTTTAGTTATTTTATTTATTTAATAACTATTTTTTTTATTTCTAACTTATTTAGAAAGATTGTTTTTTTCAATCATTTTTATTTTTCATTCGCACAATATGTTTGGTTTAATTCATTTCCCATATTTTTACGTTTAGATTACCTTTATTATAATGCAACACTCATTTATCTTTAAAAACACTAATTATAAATGTAACAATGAAATCAACAATTGTGTAATCATACTGTACATATTAATGTTGTGATGCCTGTATTTAGCTGTATCATTTTAAAATACTTATTTTAGTTTTTAATTAATTTTATTTAGAGCTTAAAATTAAGAAAATTTCTTTATAATATTTTTTTCAGTTTTATTACATTTTTTATTTTATTTTATTCTTAAAACATATTTAAAAAGAAATAGTCTTTTTTCCCCGTTTTATTTTAAGGATATTTTATTTGCGATTAATAATTTTTGTTATTGTTTGGCCACTTGCCCACTATTCATTCTGGGTCCTCTAAAACCCCTGTTTTAGATGATAGAAACCTCTTTATTGAAATTCATAAATCAAAGCGTAGAAAACTAGCAGTGTCAATTTTATTGTAAGACATCAGAGCAGAACGAGTATGTAGAACTTCTACCCTATGCTGTGAACTATTTCTGTCTCTTTCTGAGTTATGGAGGGTGGCTGGATAGTTCAAGCGTTCCCTCAGATGTTGAGCACTCCTGCTGGTGTTGTCCTCTGAGTGACGGGCAGCGGGGAGCCTACGGAGTGAAGGCCGGGGCAGATGACATGGGAGACGGCTTGTCGGGATATGATAAACATTAACACATCATAGAGGAGCCCTGTCTATTCCGATTGTTTCCTTTTCCTGAAGTTCCAGCACCAATTGCGCTGACAGGACACATGCTCAACATTTGGGAAAGAGAGCTGCGGATTTTTGTGTCTGTGCCAACCATTACATACGTTTCATTTTCTCTTCTTTTGTAAGAGAGAGAGAGAAAGTGCAAGACGAAACCCTTCGAAGAAATGCTGTGAGTTACACCCCCACTCTTTC
>NW_015549578.1:183536-186702 GCF_001515605.1 Sinocyclocheilus anshuiensis
ACAGGGTCTATCGAGTTTTAGCTCTTTAATTGGCTCAGGCCTTTGGTATTTTTTTTCCTCTACATTTTTTTTATTATCTTCCTCTTCTCGTGAAAGAAGCGGAAGGCACTATAGCACTGATAAAGAATAAGCCAGTTTGCTGTAGTTTTTAAAACTACATCTAAACTAATGGGAGTATACAACTCATTTGTTAGGTGCTTATAATGTTGTGACTTATGTCTGAGCTGACTGTGCAGGACATGCTTCTGCCCTACAGATTTTTATTTATTGATTGATTGATTTATTTTGTTTATTTATTTAACAGACATTGCCGTGAGGTGCTACTCACTGAGCTTTTTCTTTTCTTTTCTTTTATTTTACAAACAGACCTTCTTGCTGTGAGGTGACAGTGCTACCAAATAATTTAATTTAATTAATATTTGATATTTTATTTTTATTATTTTATTTTCCAAGCAGACATTCTTGCTGTGAAGTGACAGTGTCATTTTACTGCCATTGTTTTTTATTACACGTTTTTGATTATAATTGTCATGTAACATGTAACTTATAGATCAACTGAAACTGTTTTCTTTTTAACACTTTGCATTTGTTTTGCAGGTTTCAACTTCCTGTGATACAGTCACACCATGCCTGAGGGGGCGGGCCGCAACAGCCAGAAAAAACACAGCAACCAGGGTCAGATGCCACTCAGTTAATTTCAATGTTTGGAAATCTGAGCAAGATGATGTAATATCCCAATGAAAAGTTACTGACAGGAAACGCTCATTTATGGTCTGATATTGAAGTTGCTTTTGTTAACTTCTACTGTATGTTGTGGTTGAGTTCAAAACCACAATCGAGAGCCTGAGAAAATGACGAAAGATATCTTTTCTGAATATGGAGATAAGCCATCAAGCATGCCCAAGATAAGAGTGTATATTAGGAATGAAATGTGAACAGTTATCAGGCTCCGATTTAGACGGGTGGTCTCCCTCTTGATATTTTTGGACCTCAGCCTCTCCTACTTTACAAAGAATGGTTGCTTACATTATCAATTCAAACAAACTGAACAAGAGTGTTGAAAATGTGCTGACAATCACAATTGTTTAGGGTTGGTCACCTCTCTTTGGATTGGGCTCTCTAAACAATTCATGATTGAAATAGTTCTGATCATTCTACAGAGACCAAGAGGCACATTTATGTTTAGAAATAAATTTTTATGTCAAATAGAATCTGGAATATGTCAAGTTGCTGTCGATATACTATGCATAACATCCCAAAAGAGCTTGCTTGTTAATACATATGCTTGTTAATGCATATAATAAGACATGCTTGTTAATATATTTTCAAATATATGTGGCCAGATTTCAAATAAAAATGTCATAATACAAATATCTTTAGGCGTTTGACCCAAATCATGTCGTCCTGACCTCAGCTGGCATGTGATGGCTGGGTGGTGTTGAGCTCTGAGCACCTTTGGAGGAAACCTCTTGTATTTGGTTTCACCACTTCCTGTGACGGGGCCGTCAGGTGCAGACTGGCATGGCATACAGGAAGTATCTCAACAGATGGATGAGCACTCAGATATGCCGATACAGATAAACATTCACTGCTTGAGCTCAGCTGCATCTTGTACTGTTATTCTGTGAGCCATTCCTGTTATGCAGTACCTTTTGAAATGTTTTGAATGTCTTTGTTGTAATTTAAGAATTTATTTCTATAAATATGCATACCAGACTTTCAGAAATATGCTGTGGTCAAGGTCAGGCACCTAAACGTTATTAATTCTAAGTTCTAACTATACACAATGGCAAGAAAATAGGATATAACCTAACTAACTTTAAGAATTTTTTTTTTTTTGGATACTGATTTCTGTTGTTTTACCAATAAAAATTATGTCATTATCTGGAGGAGGAGGAAGTTATTAAGGAGCTAACTTGTGTTAACTTGTGCTAGCTTGTTCAAATGTTTGGGTTATGATTTTATAGGATGTTTTTGAGAGAAGTCAAAGCTGCATTTATTTGATAAAAATACAGTAAAAACAGTAATATTTCGAAATATTATTACAATTTAAAATAACTGTTTTCTATTTAAATTTATATTTTAAAATTAAATGTATTCATATGATGGCTAAACCTGAATTTTCAGCATCATTACTCCAGTCTTCAGTGTCACATGATCCTTCAGAAATCATTCTAATATGCTGATTTGCTGCTCAAGAAATCTGGTGATCAATGTTGAAAATAATTGTGCTGCTTAGTGCTTAATATTTTTGCGGAAACCATGATACATTTTTTTCAGGATTCTTTGAGTAGAAAGTGGAAAAACGTCTCAGGTTACGTATGTAACCATGGTTCCTCGAGGGAACGAGACGCTGCGTCGGAGGACGCATCAGCTTCTAGGAGTGAAGCCAGCGCTGGCAGAGATGCCGAAAGTATGGCCCCGAGACGCAGCGTCTCGTTCCCTCGAGGAACCATGGTTACATACATAACCTGAAGGAACTCGAGCTGCGTCGGAGGACGCTTCACGAACGAGAATGCCCACGCCGCCAGACTTTCAAATCTCGCCTAGTGTGGAAGCGTGCACAGCTAAGGCGCGAGAACAGAGGAGCCAGGAGTGGCTCGCATGTCTAGGCCATAGAACCTGACGATAGTTAGGGGCGTGGACCATCACGCAGCGTTGCAGATGTCCTGCATCGAGAGATCAGAGGACTCACAGGCAATAGAAATGGCATCTACTATCCACCGATTGAGGGTCTGTTTTGTAGCTGGAAGACCTCTCTTAGGAGGACCATAGCATACGAGCCGTTGCTCGCACTGGACACATACAGTTAAGCTTCTGCTGGTCTGGATCCCCGAAGGGTAGCATATATTGAATATAGAAATCGTTTGTAACAATAATGTAAGAGTAATAAATGTGTTCACTATCACTTTTGATTGATTTAATGCATCCTTGCTAAATAAAAGTATTAATTTCTTGAAAAACAAAAAGTTTTGATACCTGTGAGACTGGTGTGTTTGAATTACCCCAAACTTACTGACCCCAAATATATATATATTAGTGCTGTCAAATCGATTAATCGCATCCAAAATAAAATTTTGTTTACATAATATGTGTATGTACTGTGTATATTTATATGTATAAATAAATACACACACGTGAATATATTTAAGAAATAAATTAAATA
>NW_015549578.1:187183-190514 GCF_001515605.1 Sinocyclocheilus anshuiensis
GGATCTAACAGCATCCAAAATGTTCTGGTGTTGCTAGAGGAAGGAGTACAGAGATAAGTGCCTGGTTCCCACAGTGGCATTCAGTGGTAGTAAAGCTCTTCTATAGGGATGTATGAGTGCTGAAGGTGTGAGGGAGTTGTACATTATCAACGCTGGCATGAATTCACACACCACTGTGTGATGTAATACAAAAACCTGAAACTGAAGATGCTACCCTATTCTCATTCCCGCATTTTTTTAACATGACAGTGAAGATATTCATTCTCCTGAGTGAAAAATCCTTCAGTGGACATGTATTTCACTCAATCTTAACACTCTTGAGCTGCTGTGAGAGATTCTGTAGAGACGAGCGGAGCAGCACTCCCCATTAAAGACCAGGGCATTTAAGGAGGTCGTCCTCCAGGAGTAAAACAGCACAGATAAGAAAATTTGTCATGAACTTGTACACTCAGTGCAAAGAAGTGTCAGAGCAGTGTACTTAGAGTTATGGAGGACATATTAAGTTCTAGAATATTACACTTGGTTGAATTAAATCTAGGTTGTACTCAATTCTATGAATTATATTAGTGATCATTAAGAAAATGCATCTTTTATATTTAATCAGAGGGGGTGTACTCATTTATACTGTGCACTGTATAGCAGGAGTGACCGCTTTCCTTTGAAACAGATATGGAAGGTCAGCATCTTTTCCATAAACTATTTCAGTCTATCTTGTTGCATGTCATAGACATTCATGATAAAGGTATTCAGAATGATGTAATGAGTAAATCTCACGAAATCTGTCCAGAGCATGTCCAGGTCATATTTCAATCTAAAATAAAAAATACAAAAACAAAAATACAAAATACATTTATTTTGCAAAAAAGAAGCATGGTATAGGATCATTAAGATTTGCGTTATGACAGTTAAGTGTATTTCCCCCTTCAGTTTTCATTTTGTTATACATTTTTCTTTATTTTGATGTGAAATGTGACCTAGACATGTTTTTATGAAATTAAGTCTAATACAAACTTAATTCACGCTAATTCAGTGGTTCCTCGTATGTTGTTGTCTTGTTTCTCAAACACATAAATGCTCTTCAGTATTTTCCAGCAAGGTCTGAAGAGTTTGGCAGCTCTCTGTGGTTTTGCGGCCTGCACGCTAATACACACCTAGACAGGAAATCTCTCTATGAGAGAGAAGTGTGCAACCAGCCCAACTCACATTTTTTTGCATGTTAGATATGGTACGTGGTTCCTGTTTGCTTTATGACTGATGAGGTCCGTTTAGTCTCTGCTGGAATAAGATTCAGTTTCAGAAATCATTTGGATAGCCGATGGCATTTGGTAGACGGCGGTAGCCGTTTGCTTTGAATTAGTTATGAGGACTAACTAAACTACAGTGAGAAGACATAATTCACAGCTAACCGCATTGGTGGTCATTCCAGCTGATGCTACAGTGCCTTGTGGATCAGGTATGTGATCTCTTTCTCTTGGCTTTCACTCATCTGGCCAAATGATCTCCACAGACTGCCGTGATCTATATAACAGGCCTGATTCTCTGTTAGGTGAGCCTTGTTAGACTCTTTATTGGAGTATGAATGACTAAATAAAAGAGTTGAACAGTGTGCATGAGATTTATGATGAAAATACCACATTTACTGGAACTCATAATACGTACATATCACTGACTAATAATTTATCGCAATTACGTACACAAAGATCAAATTAAGGTGTTTTTTACATTATTATTTACATAAGAAGATCGATGTCATTATGAAAATATAGGAAATTAGCTCTAATGGATTATTTCAGATTTCTAAAACAGCTGCACAATTCATCGAGTCATTCCATTAAGAATCATATAATTATGAAGAACAGTATATGTGTGTTGGCTCATGCACATGTTCATCAGTCTTATCTAGAGATGTTTAGGTTTTGTTGGACATTCTGACCAATTTATTCACTCTAATTCGTGCTGTGTGCTTAGCGGCTTTTTAAACTTAATGTTGGGGATAACGAAATCCATTGGGATGAGGTTTTGGGTGAAGAACTCCCCTGCTGATGGTTCTTCCATGCCACATGAAAGCTTATGACTTCATGCCCAAGTAGTGATGGAGAATGCTGTCTGTTTGCTTTTGTTCCAGAGGATGCACTGGGTTTACGTTGTCACACTTCATGCATCTGTCTGGCTGAATTTATGCTGCACTTTGAACTTTTTCCTGAATGCTTTTGCACCCAGTACAGCTGACCTTGAGATAGGCATCTAACGAAATGCAAAAGATGGCCGTATCGGTGATGTATGTCTGGCCATGGAGGATTTTACAATCACAATTTTTTTTTTTCCCTCATTTTCACATTTTTTTCATGTGCAACTGCCGCCATAGTGGTGCTGATCTTGGATTGGGGCCAGCAGAAGATAAACACATGCCTTCATGTACTTTATGAGTGTGTTTAAATCAAATCAGGCAATCAGTATTATCGAAGTGCTTTCCAACCCGTGTATGAATGCAAGGAATTTGAGAAAAGGCCACAAGCTTTTTCAGCTAACGTTCAGTTGGAATACTTGATGAATGATAGGCAGACTTGGTGAGGAAGGGAGTGTAGAGAGTAACAGTTGACTGCGTCACCCTGGCTGCTAGGCCAGAGGAAATGGAGGATTGTTCGTCTCCACTGGCTTGTGCTCTGTAACTGGGACACCATTGTGACAAGCACAGCCCAGCATTTAGCATTTAAACAATGGCAATCCTCACAGTGCTCTGTACTGGCCTGTGTTCACTTGCCTTGACGACCAGACTGTTGTGTTCAGTTTTGATATGGCTCTTCAGGCAGAACGTTACTGTTTTGTTTTAGATGTTCTGGTCATCTGAGGGCATGGCTGACTGAATGACTTCTGTGTTTGCAGGTTTAATCGTCCAGCAAATTGCTGTCAGGAAGTTGTGATTTTTGTTTCCTGTCTATATAGGACGTGCACTGCACCGTTAGATTGACAGCTCCTGTGGGTTTGCTGCAAGTCAATGTGATTTAGATTTGCACAGTCACACCTTTGAGGCAGGCAGAAAAATATTTGCAAGAAACACTTTGTAAGCACTTGTAGGTTGTCTTTGTACTTTACTGTTGGTTTGTACATTACCATATATAAAAAAATATGTAAAAAAATATATAAATAATATATATTAATATATAATAATAATATTATTTTTCAAATATATTTGTATTAATTATATATATATTGTTAAATGTGTGTGTATAATATATATATATATTTTTTTTTTTACACCTTGCTACGTGTACTGCGTTAGGCTAACCGAGACTTGTCATTTGCACTTATATATTGTTGCTCTTTTGTTAGT
>NW_015549578.1:190558-199342 GCF_001515605.1 Sinocyclocheilus anshuiensis
TATATATATATATATATATATATATATATATAAATGTAAAAAATTGTTTTTAAATCATAAAATCATCACAACACAACACAACACAGAAAACCAGAGAATCCCAGGCCAAAGACAAGTAAAGATTATCCCCCCATGATAATGTTTTATTGAAAATAAGAAATTGATAGTAAGTATTAAATTCTTTGATTTTTGTATGCAGACTTTGGTATGCTGAGCACAGTTTTGAGACATTGTTGTGATGTCTTCTGGAATGCATGCTTACTGCGGTCTTCAAGAAGCAGAAGATTTAAGCCAAAGTCACCATTTGCTCTTGTCTTAGAGAAACAATTGAGATATGAAAGAGAGTTTTTTAGAGATTTTGCTTTTCATAATAGCATAACGTCTTACCGCCTTAACATTTTTTTTTTCATTCTGTAACCAAAAATGCTGTATTATGCAGTCATTAATATCTTCACACTAAATTGTTTCTGTTTCTCTCTGCTGCAGCTGCCAAGCGCCCCTCCTCTGTGTCCTCGCTGAGTGGGATTGTGAGCCGCATGGCCTCCTCAGGGGGTGCGTCCCGCGGTAGCTGCACCTCTGTTAACACGGTGTGCTCTGACAGTGACCGCGGAGCCAGTCTCAGCTCCTCTGCCTCGTCTGCCTCGCTGCAGGATGGGCACTCTTCCTCTTCTTCCTCATCGCTCCCCTATGGAGCCGTGCCGGCCTACCCTGGGCCACAACGTAATGGCTCCGATATCAGCCTGGACCTCACCCCTCTCTCCCTGCTGACAGGAGCCGGTCCCCTCCCCGCCTCCACAACACCGCAGCCCAAACTCACTCGTCTGGAGAGGGTGGCACTGGAGATAGTGGAGACCGAGCAGGCCTACGTGAGGGACCTTAAGAGCATTGTGGAGGTAAGGACCAGACACATGCTGATCTCTGTTCCTACGATGTTTCGTACTGTAACACAGAAACAATATTGAACTAATGTTGAAGTAATTTTTTTTTAAATAATTGTAACCTTGAAGGGCTACTTTACCAAAAAAATGAAAATTCTGTCATCATTTACTCATCCTAATATTCTAAAACATATATGCATTTCTTTCTTCTGTGAAACACAAAAGAAGATACATTTGAAAAATGTTTTTGTCCATGCAATGAAATTCTAATGGTTATTTGGACACCCTGACTTTTATTACAAAAACATTTTTCTAAATATCTTGAGGCAAGCTGGGCTCTTTTGACTTTACCATCCACATAACCCTAGAAAATCCATGGCAACCGAGTACAAAACACACAGTACACCTAGCAACAGCCTAGAACCCCCCCCCTCAAAAAAAAACACGACTGCAAACAGCTGCTGTAGCAACATCGTAGAAACAACACAACCTAGCAAGCACCTAGCAACAGCCTAGTAACCACAACGAACAGCTAGCAACACCATAGAACGACCCAAAACACAAGCCCCTAGCAGCAGTCTAGAAACTAGGGATGCACCGAAATGAAAATTCTGGGCAGAAACTGGATTCTGGATGTATAAATTGCTTTCTAATAATTATTTATTATTTTATTAAATAATAAAAAATAATTTTGTAAGACTTTTTAAATTTAACTCAATAATTTTAATGATATTGAATAAAAAAAAAATGCAAGCCAATAAAATAATTTTTACTGAATGTAACACAATTACATATATATACAATTATGAATAATATTGGACAGAAAATATATTAATATTAAATACCAATATATATATTTTTATTCAGTTCAATGCAACCGAATCAGATATACAGTAACTGTGTTATATATAACTGTGACTAATTATCCAAATAATGAATAGTCCTACAAAGCTATTATTATCAGAGTATAGCGTCACGAGAGGGTAGCGTCATTTTACCAAAGTTGCCCACTATAGCTGTACTGCAGCATGTAACAGCACAGTATCACTATTGCAAACAGGAGCAAGTATATTACATAGATCATTTTCGGGGGCCAAAATTGTGGTGCATCTCTACTAGAAACCATCTAAAACAACACAAAGAACAGCTAGCAACACCTTAGAAGCCAGCCAGAACAACCTAGCAAGCACCTAGCAACAGCCTAGAAACCATAAAAAACACCACAGTGAACAGCTACTGTAGCAAACCCCTAGCAACAGTCTAGAAACCATCAAAAACAACATAGCGAGCACCTAGCAACAGCCTAGAAACCATCAAAAACACCACAGTGAACAGCCACTGTAGCAAACCCCAGGCAACAGTCTAGAATCCATCAAAAACAACATAACAAGCACCTAGCAACAGCCTAGAAACCATCAAAAACACCACAGTGAACCGCTACTGTAGCAAACCCCTAGCAACAGTCTACAAACCATCAAAAACAACATAGTGAGCACCTAGCAACAGCCTAGAAACCCTCAAAAACACCACAGTGAACAGCTACTGTAGCAAACCCCTAGCAACAGTCTAGAAACCATCAAAAACAACAAAGTGAGCACCTAGCAACAGCCTAGAAACCCTCAAAAACACCACAGTGAACAGCTACTGTAGCAAACCCCTAGCAACAGTCTAGAAACCATCAAAAACAACATAGCGAGCACCTAGCAACAGCTTAGAAACCATCAAAAGCACCACAGTGAACAGCTACTTTAGCAAACCCCTAGCAACAGTCTAGAAACCATCAAAAACAACATAGCGAGCACCTAGCAACAGCTTAGAAACCATCAAAAGCACCACAGTGAAAACAACCCAGAACAGCCTAGCAAGCACCTAGCAATAGCCTAGAAACCACCCAAAACACCATACTGAACAGCTATTCAGTTTATAAGCCCCTTATAAACCTAACGATAACCATACAAAATAACCTAGCAAGCACCTAGAAATGACTTAGAAACCAATCAGAACACTCTAGCAACCAATGGGAACCAATCACAGCACCCTAGCATGGTGGTGTGAGGATTACATGGGCAAGAACCACAGTTCAAATGTCTTTTTTTTTTTATATATGTTTGTTTGTTTTTTTATATAAATGTTAAACTCAAATAGGAAGACTTTGAAAAACACTCGGAATGACTGTGGAATTAATACGATTATTTTTGCTGGTCCAGACCCACCCAGATGGTGGTGCATTCTTTTGAGTTCTAGGATTGCTCAGTCATGGAAGTTCATCTAGATCAGCATTTCAACCGTCATATCTCTTCACCCACCGCCCACCCCGTATGTAATCCAGGACTCATATAACAGACAGCAGAGAAAGCCGAGCCCTTTCCCTGTGCCAGCGGCGATTTAAAATATGATCATTGTGAGATTCTGTTGTGCCATTCATCATACATTCAGGTGGAGCAAAGGAGGTCATGGCACTGGATGAAAGCAGCAGTAAATTCAGACTATCACTTCAAACGCATCTCTGCGCTGATTTTCGCATGCACAGCGCTGATCCGGGACAATAAGGAGGCTGTTGCTCAGCATTTCAAACGCACACACACACACAATCAGAGTGTGCTGTAAATATATGAGACTCTTTGTAGATGCTTTTCAACACTTTCATCATATTTCCATGCACAGGTTGTTGGAAGAGCAGACCTCCACTGTGACCCTGTTCACATGGGCAGCGATTTTATCACCCTCATTGGTACTAGTTGCTGCTTATTTGTATTTCATTTCAGCAAACTTGTCCTTGTTTGGGGTCAGTTTTATTTTTTGGTAATACTTTACAATAAGGTGTAATTTGTTAACATTAGTTAATGTAATTTTTACTAACATATTAACTAACATAAACAAACAATGAACAATACATTTATTACAGTATTTATTAGTCTTTGTTAACGTTAGTTAATAAAAATACAGTTGTTCATTGTTAGTTCATGTTAGTTCACAGTGCATTAACTAATGTTAACAAACAAGTTTTGATTTTAGTAATGTATTAGTAAATGTTGAAATTAATATTAACTAAGATTCATAAATGCTGTAGAAGTATTATTCATTCTTACTTCATTAGTTAAAGTAGTTAACTAATGTTAAAGGGTTAGTTCACCCAAAAATGAAAATTCTGTCATTAATTACTCACCCTCATTTCGTTTCAAACCCGTAAGACCTTCGTTCATCTTCGGAACACAAATTAAGATATTTTCTGATAGAATCTGAGAGCTGTCTGACCCTGCATAGACAGCAACACAGAAACGTAGCAAGGAGATCTGTAAAATAATCCATAGGGGCTTTCGCACCGCATAGTTCTGGGAACTTAGTTCTAGGAACTAGCCAGCAGGGTAGTTCCTAGAAAACCAATTTCTCCCTCGGGCCGTTTTCCTGGTTGCATTCGCACCGGCAGCAGGAACTCGAAGCGGCTGACAGCGATGAATTTTTATAATGGAGATGGAGTTGAAACGCACAATTTACGCGATTGCAAGAGCAAAAAGTTTGGCTAAGAGACTAATTTTAGCTAATTTTAACGAAGCTGGGAAAAGAACACAACATTGCAGACAACAGGTAAATGCCGTTAACGCTGTTTTCCATGTTCGTGGAGTAAATATGTTTACATGGCTTTTTAAAAATGCCGGGTGGCCGGTGTTTCGCGTGCGTTTGGCCAATCAGCATACTCTTACATCACTGATAGTTCCTATAGAACTGTTTTAGACCCTACTCTGAAATAGGAGCTCATTTAGTTCCTCCAAACGGAGTTCCTAGAACTAAAACCGTTCCTAGTTCCTGTGGTGCGAACACGCCAAAAAGTGGGTAGTTCCACAATTAGTTCAGGTACTATGAAAAGGTTCCCGTGGTTCGAAAGGCCCTCATGTGACATCAGTGGTTCATCCGCAATTATACGAAGCTATGAGAATCCGGCCGCCCTGTCGCCGCAAATTCAGGATCTCCTTCACTTGGTACACCGAGAGCTGATCCAGAACCTCAGGAGGAGGGGGTGCTTCTGGCTCGGTGGATCTGGAGGAGGAAGGACAAGGTTTGAGGAGTGAGACGTGGAATGAGGGGTGAATTTTGTACCTGGGTGGAAGTTGCAGAAGGTAGGTGACTTGGTTGATCTGCCTCTGTATTGGGAACGGACCAATATAGCGGGGACTCAGCTTTTTACAGGGCAGGCGGAGGCGCAGATCCCGGGTGGACAGCCAAACCAGCTCTCCAGGCTGGTAGGTGGGAGTAGCGGTACGCCGGGCATCTGCGAAGAACTTATGCCTCCGCACTGCTTGTTGGAGCTGGACGTGAGCCGAGTCCCACTCTCTCGCTCTCTCGGAACCAGTAGTCCACAGCTGGAACCGCCGAGGGCTCTTCTGTCCAGGGGAAGAGTGGGGGTTGGTAGCAGAGTGTAGTTCTGGTAGACCTGAGTGAATAGGCATTCAGCTGTCTCAAATGCAGTTGGGAGACCGTTGAGAGGGATGAACTTACAGGCCTTGGAGAAGCGATCAACCACAACAAGGATACAGGTGTTACCATCAGAGGCAGGGAGGTCCGTGACGAAATCCACTCCAATGTGGGACCAGGGTCTACGGGGCACGGGCAGTGGGACGAGCTTGCCTACGGGGAGATGACGTGGGGTTTTAGACATGGCACAGACTGAACAGCTTTGGACGTACCTGTTGACATCCCGGGTCATACTGGGCCACCAGTACCGAGCCTGGAGGAGCGAGAGGGTCCGTTGCCTGCCTGGGTGTCCAGAGCCCGGTACTTCATGTACTGAGCCCAGAAGGGTCTGACGCTGGGAGGTGGGAACGTACTTCCCTTCTGGGCAGCCCGGCGGAGCAGGTTCGGTGTGAGTGGCGTCACTGATGTCCTGGTTGATGTTCCACTGTATGGGGCTGACGATCAGGGCAGCGGTTCCTGGAGAAGTAAGCGCAAGGATGGAGGATTGGATGTTCCTGACCTTGTTGTGAAAGCACGGCCCCGACGCCGGTGGTAGAGGCGTCAACTTCGGCTACAAAGGGTACCTGGGGATCCAGATGGTGAAGGATGGGGGCCGTGCGGAGTCGGTTGGAATCCATTTGCATGGGCTCTGGTACAGAGGGACCACTGGTGGACGCGAAGGGCTGATGGGCGGCTTCGTGGGGCTGGCAGGCGGACAACCGTTGCGAGATGCGTGTGGCTCGTTGTAGGAAGCCCTCTAGTCCGTCCTCGAGGACTTCTGCAGTGGATGGAAGACGGGGATCCATGGAGGTGTTGGTTCAGGTCCAGTCTTCTGTCACACACAGGCAAGAGACAATAGGAGTTCAGGTAAACAGAGGGGTTTATTGTCAATGTGGTGCTGATTAAGATTGAAGGCAGGTGAGTAAGAGAGATATGAGAGAATTCTGGGGATCTTAGCTTCTTGGTAATCTGGGTGTGGTAGTAGTAGGAATCCTGGAGATGAACCGGGGCTGAGGACTCTCCTGACAATACTATTATACTATTACAGGCCTTATTATAAATAGTATGAAATAAAATAAAATCTGTTTTTCTTAAAGCAGCAGATTGGAATGCATTCAGTGTGAATGTGAACCAAGATTACAAAGTTTAAACAGTAATATAGATGACTATGACATTACAGAATGTGTTAAACAGTTCTCATAAAGGTTAGAAAGCTCTTATTAATTTTCTGAAAATAACAAATTTATATAATAAAATATAGGTAGAAGGTTGTTTTTTTTCTTTTTTTGAGAATTAGCATTTCCCTTGATATCAGCGCCTCACACTCCATCCCAGTAGGTGGCGGAATATGCACCAAAAGCTGGTTTGCCAACCGCCATTAAACATCATAAGAAGAAGAAAATCTGTTTTCTCTTTTAAATGTTTATGCATCTAACAATGATAGTAAGCAAAAAAAAAGACATGCTTAAATATACAGTATGTCAACTTAATATAAAGTAAATATTAAACAGCAACCTAGATTAAAGCAACATGCTGTGTGGGTTTAGCATCATTCCTGCTGATTATATGTTGATGGGCCTGGAGAGAGGAGAGAGAGGTCATTGTGAACAGTCTTTGAACTCATGGGAATATTGCCAGTGCCAGCCATCAACAGGTGTGCGTGTATGTACTGTAGAGAATGCGTGTGTTATCCTTTGTGTCTGTGACTAATTGATTGCAGAAGATCATGGGTACATAGGCTGGAGGTTGGAGAATGCCTGAAATGTTACTCCTTTTCCCTTTTGCTGATGGTTTATTTGAAGTCGAGCTTTTCATAAGCCAATAAAAAGAGATGGCATGCAAGCGTATGCTGCTTTATGAAAAGATGCCTTCAGATCAAATAGCCATAAATTGGTTGTTGAAAGACGTGGATCATGCTGAGGAATGCTGCTGTTTTATCAATCTTTGGTCTCAAAATGAAGGCTGAGTGGTGGATGATTTCGGGGACATAGTGCTGACTCTGGGATATGTGTGTATGATGTCTGATTGGAGTCATACCGAGGCAGGCTCAGCTTCTATTAGTAAGAGCCGTCTGGTTTTGATAGAAAGCGTAACAAAGAATGATGTCAAGCTAGCTGGAAACAAGATGAGCGTGAGCTCACAGTGCACGGCTTTGCTGTGTGTGACTGTTTTGCCTGGTGTTTGTGTGGGTTATTATTCGTTTGTGAAGTGTTGTTTGGTGACATTCAGGTGCGGTGGCTTTAGCTCCAGTGTGTGTGTTTGTGTGTGTGTTGATGTGGGGAGCATTTAGGGGAGCAAGACTGAGAGATTCCCCCTTTTTTCAGCTGCATTTCAGCCAAATAGGACAGGAAATTGGGGGATGGGGGGGCTTGGCTGTAGCCCCTACTCTGAGGCACAAGCAAAGATGGAGAGGGGCTGCTTTACGAGAGAGAGGAACCGACTCCTGTTCCAAACTCCAAACTGACCTAGTTTCTCAGACAAAGACTCTGAGAGTGTGTTTAACTTCTTGTAGATAATGTCCTTTCTTTCTTTCTTTCTTTCTTTCTTTCTTTGTTCATCATTCTGTTTGTCTTTTTTCTGTCTGTTCATCTATCTGTCTTTTTTCTTTTCTTTTTCTTTTTCTTTGTCTGTCTTCCTCTGTGTGTGTGTGTGTGTGTGTGTGTGTGTGTGTGTGTCTGTTCTTTCTTTTTTCTTTTCTTTCTTTCTTCCTTCATCTATCTATCCATCTATCCGTCTGTCTGTCTGTCTGTCTCTTTTATAGTCTATCTTTTCTTTTCTTTTCTTCTTATTCTTAGTGTTTTCTCTCGTTCTGGTCCATATCTCATATGTGAACATTTATGTTTTTCTTTTTGCCAGACTGGCTGTCATAACACACTTCGTGTATGCTCTAGTAAATCATTTCGGTCAGACGGCATCTGCCAAGAAAATGTGCACATAACTTATGGTTCCTTTGTCTGTGGCTGGTCCCACTTGTTTCGCACACTCTCCTTTCATAACTCGCACTGTAATCCTCAGATTTCCCCTCACCTCCTGTATTTTCACTCATCTCTGAGTAGCTGTGTCATCATTCATCTCTTCATCTAGCGCTCCAGTTTTGCCATATGTCACTCTTATGAGCGCAACACTCTTTCAGGGAAATTCTCTCCGTTCTACTGCTGAGTGTAAATCAGCGTAATTACAGTGTCCATGTTCCCCCTGCCTTGTAAAGGTGCTGATTGCGCCAGTCCCTTATTTTCTGGCTCATTTTGCCCCCACCTCAGCATGTTTGCCTTCCCAGTTGCCCTGTGGCTCTGGAAAAAAACAGAAGAGAAAAAAAGACCCCACGTTTTACAGTCCAGGAATGCAGAGGCACAGGGAAAGCTGGAGGGTGACAAAAAGAGCCCCTTATAAAGCCAAACCACTGTCTTACAGGACTCATATAGTTTGTTTATTTGTACCTGTTTATTGTAGCGGTTCA
>NW_015549578.1:200334-229348 GCF_001515605.1 Sinocyclocheilus anshuiensis
TTGTTTTGCCTGGTGGCCTTTTGTTGGCTCCAGTGTCCGTAGTTTCTCTCTGGAGATTGTAACTGCCATTCTTGGCACTTTCCCATACTTTAGTCCGTTGCAGTCTGGTGGAATTTGTTTGTCTATGTTGGTTTGTTGGTTTTGGTCCCAGGGCTTGCTTATTAAGGGTTAATGAGGCCAAGCACTGATAAACAGACTGATACAGTGTTGATAGATAGCGCTGCTTAACTCTGCCAGCCCAACAGCCAGGAACCAGACCACTCCTGAGATCTATTTTGTTTTTTGGCCTCTGTTGGACACAAAATAGGTTGGAAAATATGATTAACTTTCTAATTTGATGCAAAATGCATTTTCCTCATTAAGGCAAGAATGTATCTTCTTAACGGCAGCATTATTATGATTATAGTGTTGGAAAACCACTTCAAGCTGGAAATCTCACTACCCCAAGGTTGTTGGTTTAGTATAAATGATAGCTAATTATTAAGCTGTGCTATAGATCTTTTTAAAGGAACAAATCATGATTGTTTTGATGTTTCACATTGTTCCATTTCACTTCCATCCTAAGTTTCTCACTGTGACCCAGATCTTCCTTAAACTTTAACCCAGTGGAACTGGTTCCCTATAACTCTGTTAACCAACCACTTTAAAACCGAGAAAGTTTAGTGACCCCCGGCTTCTCTGTTCCTCAGCAGGCGTCCCAAACCAGCCAATATTTTATGTGGCATGATGATGAGACCGTTTTCTCATGAGACCAGCTTATGACTTTTTTCAAGGTCAGAGGTGAAAGAGTAGAGAAAGACAAGATAAATATTGTTAGAGGGGCTCCTTTTAACCACCGTATTAGTTGCATGCTTTGCTTTCCTGCACCGCTTTGTATGTTTACACTGAAGATCATTGAGGCGCTCAAGTGTGGCGCCCATGGTAATTACATTACAGCGAATCTTGGTGTCGAGAGAGATCATTTGGGGGTGAGAGTCACGTCCTGCTGTGTCGGACCCATTTATAGTCTCTTTTTAGTCAAAGTCAAAGTCAAAGTTTATTTATAAAGCACTTTTTTAAAAAACAGCAAGTGTTTATCAAAGTGCTGTACACACATAAAAGAATAAAAATGTCAAAGATACAAACAGTCAACAACACAAAAAAAAGACAATAAGACACCATAAAAAAATAGAAGAATGCATAGTCCATGCATTATGAATCAACTCAGTGTTTACAATGGGAAAATGTAATGGAATTCACCAATTTCACAGGTCTCACGAGAGTTTCCTGAATCACTAACAAAGCAAAACAAATTCAAGTGTGAAAAGTATGATTTCTGTGAGGTCATCCACTCAATCTTTCTCGCTTTCTCTCTCCCAGGACTATCTTGGCTGCATTATTGACTGTGGTGACTTGCCTCTCAAACCAGAGGAGGTCAGCACCCTCTTCTGCAACATCGAGGACATCTATGAGTTTAACAGGTGGGTGTCTTCTTTCTTTTAAAACTCTGGTGGTCGAGATGTCCGTCTGGGTGGTAGCAGTGTCTGCTGAATTTGTCTCAAACACAATGACTGGCCTGGGTCCTGGTCTGTCCCATCGTGAGGGACAATGTGCAGATGTCTGCCAAGAGCGAGTGTACGGCATTTCTGATGCACTCCAGCAGACTTTCCCTGGACTGCTGTAGTTGATCTGGAATGCTCTTCAGGAGACGTTTTCTCAGCCGTCGTCATAACTTAAGCTCTTTTTAAAAGACATGCAGCATATGGTTTATTACACTGTGAGTTCATGCATGGTCCACTGAACAATTTAGTCAGTCTTGTTATGTGTCTGTTTCACACTGTTTATTGCAAATGACACTCTGTGTTTATTTCAGACTCATATGCATGGTTTAGCCCAGTGGTTTTCAGTTGGTGGGTCGCTGCTACTTGCCACTCAGACATCCTGTTTTTACATGATTCTGTTTCTTGGTTCACCTCCACTCCACATCATCCCTCTAATGACATTAGGCAGTGTCAAAATTTAACATGGTGCCTCACTGCCAGCTCTTGTGGGAAATTATCTTGGCTGTGTTGAAAATAGAAAATCTTCAAAATTCTTGGGTGTCCTCATGACCTTATTTATTAAAACTTCCTTTAATAAAATGGCAGGACTTTTCTTCCCATCGCAGCTGCTTTTGGCCTCTGCTTGAGATTATATTGGCATGTAGTAAGCAGAATGAATTATTCGTTTTTAAGAAAGCCATTCTAAAAGGGATAGTTCACCCATAAATAAAAGATCTTTCTTAATTTACAGTTTGTAGTGACCACAGGCTGTCAAGCTCCAAAAATGACAACAAAAAAAAGCACCATATAAGTAGTCCATATGACTACACTACTTTTACTAAAGTTTTGGTCTGTAAGTTTTTTTTTTATTATTTGTCTCTAAATGGCTCTATTTTATTTATTTATACATTTTTTTGTATGTTGTATGTTTAAAGTGCCTTATAAATCCGTGTATCATTCGATCATTCGTTTTTTGATTTAATATTGAAAGTAGAAAAATTAGAAAACGGCTCCTTTTTCGTATTTTCGTTTTTTTTTCCAAAACACGAAAAATTAGAATTCAGCTTAAATTTTCATTTTTCGTTCTTGGGTGGAAAAATGAATAAACAGCTTGAATATTCGATTTAAGTAGTTAATTAATTAATTTGTTTCAAAATAAATATTTTAAACTAAGACAAAAAGGAAAGAATAATAAATTGGCTTGGGTATATATAGGCCTGTTCACACGCAAGAACTGTCATTCCCCCCTATCACATTAAGAACCACTGGTCTACACAGAAGAAATAACTGTCTAGACTCTGCCCCTGTACGAGTTGTGTCGAGCTATTCATTAGACTGTTTGATGAGAAAAATATGAAATTGATAAAATGGGTTATTAATCCGTACAACTGCAGCAGTGGAGGACTATTATTCTGCTGCGATACTGCAGAAGAACTGATGACGGCACGGTTTGATCTTCGGCTGACCAATCAGCAGAAAGGGGCGTTTAATTCCCGCCCACATGTAGAAATCTAATATTCAAGCTGTTTATTCATTTTTCCACCCATGAACGAAAAACGAAAATTTGGAGAAAAAAAAAAAACACGAAAAAGGAGCCGTTTTCTCATTTTTCTACTTTCAATATTAAATAAAAAAACGAATGATACACGGATTTACATGGATTCTTATACTCACCAAGGCTGCAATTATTTGATCAAAAATAGAATAAAAACAGTAAAATTGTGAAATATTATCGCAATTTAAAATAACTGTTTTCTATTTGAATATATTTTAAAATTATATTTATTCCTAAATCTGAAATTTCAGCATCATTACTCAAGTCTTCAGTGTCAAATGATCCTTCAGAAACCATTCTGGTATGCTGATTTGCTGCTTAAGATACATTTCTTATTATTATGAATGTTGAAAACAGTTTTGCTGCTTAATATTTTGGAAACCAAAATATTTTGGTGATATATTTTTTATTTAGGATTCTTTAATGAGTAGAAAGTTCAAAAGAAGTTCAAAACAGCATTTTTTTAAATATAAATCTTTTGTAACATGTAAATATCTTTAATATCACTTTAATCAAATGAATGTGTCCTTGTTGAATTAAAGTATTCATTTATTTGTAAAAAATAAAATTAAAAAAATTCCCAAAAAACAACATTTATTTGAAAATGTAAATCTTTTGTAACATTGTAAATATCTTTACTGTCACTTTTATCAAATTAATGTGTCCTTGTTGAATTAAAGTATTCATTCCTTCGTATAAAAATCCCAAACTTTCGAACAGTAGTGAATATATTCCAATTCATCTGAAGCCACATGCTGTATTTACATGATTAATAGACTGAAATTTAAGTCACTCTGAAATCAAATCATTCAAGTCAGCACACAGCTCTCAAATCATATGAGAATGAATAATGACTGAAATTTGGTCTATTCATCCCACAAAGCTTTGTGTTTACGGAAAACAGGGAGTTGAAAATTATTCAATATTTCTCTGATTGTGTTTGGAGAAAGAATAACAGCATGTGGGTTTGGAACGGCAATGATGGTGAGTAAATGATGACAGAATTTTCATTTCTGAGTGAACTACCCCTTTAGATCAGCTCTCTAGTTGTTAAGACTATATAAAATGAATGACTGACCTTGTTTTTTCCTCCCTTTCTTATATTTTAAACACACAAAGGCTCTCTCTTTGTCTGTTCTTACTCTTAAAAGTCCTCTGCTCATCGCTGTGGAATGTAGCCCCTGTATTCAGACTTGATTCTGTTGAGTCTACTTTCTTGGCACCGGTCAGAGCTTTAGGACACATACAGATGTCATTTTCCTCTCAGCCAAAGCAGCCGGGCTCTGATGTAGAGCTCCAGCCCCTGTGGTGAACGAGCCACACATGACCTGTCAGAAAGTGAGGGTGCAGCCAAGCGAGCAGTGCATCCTGGGACAGCAGACAGGACTTATTTTGTTCCCGCAGTCATCTGTCCAGTTATACTGAAACATTGTAAATTATGCCTTTGCACTGGAATGCTGCATTTGTCTTGTGCAGCGACTTCAACAGAGCAGGCTCTTTTTGCTGGCTTGGGAATCTCCTCTCTATTTTACAGTGATGAAAACTTTCCACTGCTGACTCATTCTTGTGTTTTACAATAGTTTTTTTTTTTTAAACCTTCTCATCAGTTCATATTGTTCTATATGTTTATTTTAGGAGTTGTAATCGCACCCTTGATTTTTCCACTCTGGTGGCCTTTAATGGGTGTTAAAACTTCAGGATCAGCCACATTGTCCTCAGTGACTCTTCAGGATAGACCTTTTTTTTTTAAACCCATACTAAATACATAATTTCTTATTATTATCAATGTTGAAAACCGTTTTGCTGCTTAATATTTTGGAAACCGTGATAATGTGTTTTTTTTTTTTTTTAGAATTCTTTAATGAGTAGAACGTTCAAAAGAACAGCAACTTTTATTTATAAATCTTTTGTAACATTGTAAATATCTTTACTGTCACTTATGATCAAATAAATGTGTCCCAGTTGAATTAAAGTATTTATTTCTTTGTAAAAATTTTTAAAAATTAAAATAAAATATGTAAATCTTTTTAAATATCTTTACTGTAACTTTTGATTTTTTATTTTAATTGACCTTGTTGAATTAAAATATTAATTCCTTTGTATAAAACAATCTCAAACTTTTGAACAGTAGTGTGTATATTCCAATTCATCTGAAGCCATATGCCATATTTACATGATTAATAGACTGAAATTTAAGTCACTCTGAAATCAAATCATTCAAGTCAGCACACAGCTCTCAAATCATATGAGAATGAATAATGACTGAAATTTGGTCTATTCATCCCACAAAGCTTTGTGTTTACGGAAAACAGGGAGTTGAAAATTATTCAATATTTCTCTGATTGTGTTTGGAGAAAGAATAACAGCATGTGGGTTTGGAACGGC
Source organism: Sinocyclocheilus anshuiensis (assembly GCF_001515605.1). Taxonomy (NCBI): domain Eukaryota; kingdom Metazoa; phylum Chordata; class Actinopteri; order Cypriniformes; family Cyprinidae; genus Sinocyclocheilus; species Sinocyclocheilus anshuiensis. The sequence goes on from NW_015549578.1 coordinate 205,795, forward strand.
AATGATGGTGAGTAAATGATGACAGAATTTTCATTTCTGAGTGAACTACCCCTTTAGATCAGCTCTCTAGTTGTTAAGACTATATAAAATGAATGACTGACCTTGTTTTTTCCTCCCTTTCTTATATTTTAAACACACAAAGGCTCTCTCTTTGTCTGTTCTTACTCTTAAAAGTCCTCTGCTCATCGCTGTGGAATGTAGCCCCTGTATTCAGACTTGATTCTGTTGAGTCTACTTTCTTGGCACCGGTCAGAGCTTTAGGACACATACAGATGTCATTTTCCTCTCAGCCAAAGCAGCCGGGCTCTGATGTAGAGCTCCAGCCCCTGTGGTGAACGAGCCACACATGACCTGTCAGAAAGTGAGGGTGCAGCCAAGCGAGCAGTGCATCCTGGGACAGCAGACAGGACTTATTTTGTTCCCGCAGTCATCTGTCCAGTTATACTGAAACATTGTAAATTATGCCTTTGCACTGGAATGCTGCATTTGTCTTGTGCAGCGACTTCAACAGAGCAGGCTCTTTTTGCTGGCTTGGGAATCTCCTCTCTATTTTACAGTGATGAAAACTTTCCACTGCTGACTCATTCTTGTGTTTTACAATAGTTTTTTTTTTTTAAACCTTCTCATCAGTTCATATTGTTCTATATGTTTATTTTAGGAGTTGTAATCGCACCCTTGATTTTTCCACTCTGGTGGCCTTTAATGGGTGTTAAAACTTCAGGATCAGCCACATTGTCCTCAGTGACTCTTCAGGATAGACCTTTTTTTTTTTAAACCCATACTAAATACATAATAAATATACACAAATATATACACTACCAAATAAAATGTATAGACTACCATTCAAAATTTTTTAGAGAAATTAATACTTTTATTCAGCAAGGACACATTAACAAAAGTGACAAAAATTACAGCTAGATTTAAAATGACGTGCAATAAAAATATTATGCTCAAAAGTGATATTAGCCTTGATTTTTTTCTTCACATGTCACATTTCATCATAAGCTGGTATGTTTTTCTCCATGGTAACTAAGCACACTAACTTGTGAAATAAAAAAAAACACTTTATCACCACCATCACATCACAGATGATAGTTTTTTGTTGATATAAATAATATTCATAAATATTATTTCACTTTTTTTTCTATAATGAGTTTTCAAAAGGCTTCCAAATCAGTTTTAATAATTATCTACATATAACCACAAAGAAAGCTGACATTTGTTGCTTAAAAAAAATCAACTAATGGGTCATAAAAGATTCATAAAAATGGGACACCCCATAGTCTCATGTAGCAAATACACATCAAGTGTACCATTTCAGACAGGACAATTGAGAAACACATTTAACTGCCCAGACAGATTTCCTCCATTAAGTGAGATAGCAACAACATTTACCTCTTTTGTGTGCTCTTATGGGGTCAGTCTGTCACCATACCAAGCTTTGATTTCATTTTGGATTATAATACACCTTAACGCTGAGATTAAGGAGTATTCGTTTCTTAATAAAGACAAATCTGGTTTTCCCTAAAGCACACGTCTCACTGTCCTCGTGTCTGCTCACTGTCTCACTGTGCTTTGATCTCATTTGAGAGAAATAATGGGTGTAGATTTGTCTTGAGGATTTGTATATTGCATAAAAAAGAATGACTGTGAATTTCCCCTACCATAGGATGCTGTGTCTCCAGCAAAAATAAAGGCTTGACTGCTGTAGGAAATATGAGCTAGATGAAAGGAACCGTAATGCAGCGAACTTCTGTTTGAGTTATACACACCATGTTAATGGATGAATTGTGGGAGTAGGACAAAAGAAAGGGATGAGACGAGGAGGAGAGTATGATTCGAGACAAGACGACAACTTATGAGTTGAGTCCAAAAAATGGGAAGGGTGAAGTGAAGACTGAATGGGACAAAGAGAATTGGGTTTTTTTACATTCAGGGCCTCCTGCAGGTAACTCGCCGTTTCTGGTCATAACTCCTGAACATGAATAAGTGAGACTTTTTGACTGGTGTTTATTGTAGTCTGTTGTATGGTTTTACAACATGGTTTTGTAGCCAATTCTGACACAGTCAAAGAAAAAATGCTTGTCAGTGGCAGGAATCATGCTGTCGTTGCCACATTCAACTTGTGTTTATATGGTGTTTCCAGTCGCTCTGCTGATTTTGTTACTGGTTTTATCGGTTTTGCTTTTAATTTTTTTCCTTTTTTACATTCAGGGCCTCCTTCAGGTAACTCCCCGTTTCTGGTCATAACTCCTGAAAATGAATAAGTGAGACTTTTTGGCTGGTGTTTATTGTAGTCTGTTGTATGGTTTTACAACATGGTTTTGTAGCCAATTCTGACACAGTCAAAGAAACAGTCTGGTGTCTTAATGTATTAAATCTCTCATTTTAACTCAAACACTCTTAAAAATCTCTTTGTATGCACTGTATCTGGCAAAGAAGAACCTGGGAAAGTATTTAGTATGTATATTGCACACATATTTCAAGTCTCAAACTATTGGTCCGCCAACAGTTTCCTAGGATTTGAATGAAGGGGCCAAAACCTCACAACATTTGCCAAGATCTAATTGAATCCAACTTATTTACTACAGTTCGGACAAGAAAGCAGATACTTGTGGCTTTGAATCAACAGTAAGATCTTTATTGTTTTACAGTTCCAAATTACGGAACTATGTGTTGTTGTTATTATGCCACACCTTTTCAAGACAATCAAGTCATCGTTCAGAAACATCCCATCCCTACAGGCACCTCGAACACCAAGCTTTTTGGACAATCCAAGAAAGCATGCATGAACTCAATTCAATTTCCTTTATAACCACAATGAATGCTCCCTACCACAAAGGTCAGCCACTAAATGAATTTTGTCTTCAGAGGGGAAGAGAGGATGATGAAGGCTGGAGTGCTGCGGTTTCCTTCCGAACTTTTCCCCTCAGCCACATGAAGGGGAAGTCCATAGTGTTTAGAGAGCGTCACGTTGTTTTCTTTCACGATATGGAAGGAGGGGTTCCCTCGAGACTGACCAGCCTGGCGGTTTGGGGGCCTCTTGGGAATGACTGTTGGAGTTCCGCTAATGGACTGAATGAAATACGCCGTGCCTGGTCGAGCTGTCATATAGCTTTCATTCAACCCTTCCTTCAAAACATAGTCAGGGAATGTCAAACCACTCATACCCTTACATGGAATATAGAATATAGAAAAAGTCCCACCGGCCACAAGAGATCATATCAATTCCATAACACTGAGGGAAAATCCATTTGATTCCATCTCATGTTTGAGTAGTGAAAACAATAGAGTTTAGTGAAACAATAGAGATTGTTTCACTAAACCAAGCCCAAGCTTCCTTTATTGCCTTCCTGACACTGTTACTAGTCAATTTAATTCAAAATTAATGTTTTTCATTGATTTACTTACCTGAAATTAGCATTTTCCCCACTAGCAGAATGCAGAAACTCCGTGTAGAAAGGTTTTCAATTTTGACTGTGGTGATATTGGGGTATGTTTGGAGGAAATCGAGCCAAAATGAGAAGTTTCCCATCTGTGCGCATTTAAGCAATGGTTTGGTCTAAATGATAAAAAAAAGAAATGAATGCTGTTTGGAAACGCAGGCTGGAGTTGGAGCCCATTCCAGTCAAGAGTGTCCTCTTGAAACTCCAGTCCCAGATGTTTCCTCAGAAAGGGAATAACATAATTTAGATAAAGAAACAGTTCAAGTCTCATGTCAGAAAACTGGTCTTCATATGCCACAATGGATTTTTCAGCTTGCAAATGCTTTTGTGAGAATATGTGAGCAGGAATACATGTGTCATGCACCAAAACTGACTCGATTCTTTTTCTGTTTTTTTTTTTTTAAAGTGAGCTTTTGGAAGATCTGGAACGTAGTCCACATGCGGCAGCCATAGCAGAGTGCTTTGTGGAGCGGGTAAGCACATGACTAAGTAAAATATACATTTCTTCCTGTTCCTTCCACACAATACACATATCTCGAGACAAGGAGATTGTGTTTTAATGCACGTCATTCTAGGAGTGTTGTCTAAGGTAATTCCAGTTTTGTTAATTTGTAATGTTGGGGCCCTCGCTTAGCAATATGGCAGAAGCACACAGGTATGTTTGGGCCAGGAAAACAGATGGACTCTCTTAAACGAAATCGAAACATATCAGCAAACAGCGTTGAACTTTTAACACATGCACACGTCAGCTAAGTGCATTTGCAGACACTGTTGGCATTCTTGTCTCCACACCACAATGACACAACAATGAGCAGACCTGGCTGGGATGGGAATCAGACAAGGACATCATTGTTTGGAGTGCTAGAGAGGTCAAATGTCCTCATGGCTCTTTCTGCAATGATTTGTTTCATGGTTTGGAAGAAGAAAATCAGTCTATACCTTTAAATCGTCTGAGGCTGTGTCTCATGACCCAATGTTTACCTCGTGCTGAAACAGCCACTGTTAGGATCAATTAGCGCTGGCCTAGGAAGTAGAGAGTACATTCGATTAAGCCATTACCGGTGGGTTATTTTGAGGGCTTGGCTCAATTTAACCTTCTCTAATGTTGCAGTGTCTCAAAGTCAGGTTTTTTCCCATAATCTCTGCAACATCAAAAAAAAAGAAAACTTGTTCCAAATCAAGCAGTGCCTCTAGACTAGATATCAGGCTCCAAATAGAGCACATATTAGATGTGTTTACATGCTCGTACAGATGTAGTTCAGTGACTGTAACTCTGCATCTGCTGAGCTGCCCATATCTGGTCAGATCTGGGTGTATTGGCCATTGCCAGAGCAGATGATGGGGTTCACTTGTTTGGCTTGTTCTGGTACTGCTTCTGTTTTTGGTACGCAAACATTTAGTGGAAAAATCTCCCACATACTGCCAAGTGAATGCCAGTCTAGATTGTGCCATTTTTAATTGTCTGTTAAATTTTTGTCTGGTTTCATAACCCTGAACTCTATATGTATATTTTTGATGTCCGTAGTTAGTAGTGTACTTTTGTTAATAGAATGAAAGCATTATCTTTGAAATCACTGTAACAATAATTTATGATTTTGTTTTTTTTAGAGTGAAGCTTTTGACATTTATACCATATACTGCATGAATTACCCCAAGTAAGTGAAGAACATTTCTAATTCTCTGATATTATCACTAAAGTACTGTTCAAATTTTTTTGTGTGTGAAATAAATGAATACTTTTATTAGTTATTTATTTATTTAGATTCATTAAATTGAACAAAAATGACAGTAAAGATATTTACATTTTGAAATACATTCAAATATAAATGCAATAATATTTCACTGTATTACTGTTTTTACTTTATTTTTGATCAAATAAATGCAACCTTGTTGAGCATTAGAGAGTTCTTTCAAAAGCACTGTAAAAATCTTACTGGCCCCAATTTATTTTCAGTCATTTTTGAACAGTTCAGACAAATGACCACTGAATTTATTGAAAAAATAAATAAGTAAATTTAACATTTTGAGCTGCCGAAATAGTTACAAATCTTAATTGCCCCGCATATATCCCTGAAAACTCTGTTGCATAATGATACAAGGAGAAGGATTTTTGTAGACGGCATAATTAGAATCATGTGATGTACGTCAACCAAAGTTATGTATTGCATGTAAGATATTTTTGATGAATGTCATGTGGTTTTAATTAGTCTGTGTTAGATATATGTCTAGAAGAAAAATTAGACATATCAGAGGCAAACATGCTTGGATGATGACTACTTGGAAATACTTTTCAGCCCCTCTCTTAGTATTCCCATGGGCCTCTGGTACAGCAGTAGCAGATGTTCTGCTAGAGGTGATTCTGATCCACCTTTAGAGAATTAGCTGTTGCATATTAATACAATAACTCTGCAGTTACTCAAATTCTTAAAATATTTTTTATTATACATATTTTACACTGCAGTACTTATTATATATGCATCAAATGGTGGTGAAACACTGAGTTACAGCAAGAACAAAATACAAGTTTTTTGAAAATGGAAGAAACTGGAGGTTACACAAAAACATAAATACTTTTGAGTTGTATTTAGCATTCAGAGACTGTATGTGAGAAGTCTAAGCGTTCTGTAAGTACATTTGTAGATGGCCATCAGCTGAATGCATTACCACAGGCCTTAGGATAAGATGAAGTGCTGTCAGGCAAAGCTGCCAAACTGATGAGTCTCCCGGTAGACCACCCTGCTTAAAAATCTTCCTCCCCGTTTCCATCCAGCTCAGTAACAGTCCTGCGGGACTGCATGAAAAATGAGAGCCTGGTGCGCTTCTTCCAGGAAAGGCAGGTCTCTCTGTGTCACTCATTGCCTCTAGAGACTTACCTGCTGAAACCAGTGCAAAGGATTCTAAAATACCACCTCCTGCTGCAGGTCAGTGGAGTACAATGTTTTGACAGTAGTGCCGATTTTAGATCTGATCTTTGTTTTTCCTCAAAATTATGTTTTTTTGCTGGAAGATGGTGTACAGGTGTAGATATGGCATCTACTAGCATGGGCAAATGGGGCCAAGCTAGTAAACTTTAAAACAGACAGGTAACTCTGGTCAGACTGTACAGTACAGCTGATCTGTTGTCGCCCCCTTGTGGTAGGAGCTGTCCAAACACTTTGATAAAAGTGATCCAGGGTATGAGGTGGTGGAAGATGCCATTATAACCATGACAGCAGTTGCCTGGTACATCAATGACATGAAGAGGAAACAGGAACATGCAGTCAGACTGCAGGTAATTCCAGCCATCAAATGCTCCCTATGACTTTTTACAGAATCAAATATTCTGTAACTCTTAGATTTTAATTCTGTTGCAAATGTTACTTCTTTTTTTAAAGGAGATTGAGAGCTTGTTGCTGAACTGGACTGGGCCTGATCTCAGTGGTTTTGGAGAGCTGGTACTTGAAGGTTCCTTCCGGGTTCAGCGTGTGAAAAAGGAAAGAGCATTCTTTCTTTTTGACAAAATGCTTCTCATTGCCAAGAAAAGGTTGGATCATTTCATATACAGCACTCACATCTTTGTAAGTCATCATCATTTGTCATCAGATTTCAGTTTTCTTTCTAAATCTGCTGTGTATCTACAGTAGAGTGTAGCATTTTACTTAAAGCATTTAGGATATGCAAGCCTCATGTTTTTCTCTTTCTCCCTCTCATCTTTCAAGTGCTGTAATCTGCTCTTAGTGGAAAACATGAAGGATCCCCTCTGTTTTAAGGTGTCTGACCAAACGATCCCAAAACAGCAACACATTGTTCAGGTAAAATATTTAAAATGCACAACAGACAGACAACTTCATTACTGAAACATTTTGTAGATGCATTACTTGTTTTGTGTTTGTAGCAACTGATTAAAAGTAATGAAAAGACACTTTTTGTAGTGTATATTGCTAAAAACCTTACCATACTTCTCTGTAGGCTAAAAACCAGGAGGAGAAGCGGCTGTGGCTACATTACCTCAAAAGGATGATAGTGGAAAACCATCCTGCATCCTTACCCCAAAAAGTAAAATTTTTTTTTATAGGTCAAACTATGCATCATTATGTCAAGGATAATGTACAGTCAGATGTGGACTCACATTCACTTCAGTTATACATAGTTCACAGAAAGACACCAGAGCGCTAAATGTCTATTTAAAACATGTTTTCCAGGCTAGGCAGGTTCTTGGTGACAACTTCTGTCAGTGTAAGTATTCTTTGCATTCTTGTAATTTTTAACTGTTGCTTGTGGCAATGAGTGTGACTTGCTGTGGAGTATTCATTTTATGTATCATACTCAGCCCCACAGTTTGATCAGGAGCCAATAAGAAAACCAATGCCTTCTCCACGACTGGATGATGTTCATAACTACCACAGAGGAAGAAGGCAATCAGGTCTGGCATGTTGCGTTCATTAGAATACCTTAAAATTCCAACCTGCAATAATTCAAATACTCATAAACATGAACTTTGTAACCCCTGACAGAGGCACCAGAGTTCATCTACACCCCAGAGAAAGCCAAGAAAAGCCTTCCACTCCTCCTAGAGGGTAACCTGCCATACAAGCGTGGGAGGAGACAGTCTGGTGAATAAAATCTAATCTCAGATTTTTAAAACAGGCCTAAAATTAAGTTATATACACAGCTGCACAATTATATCTTTTTTATTGCATTTTTTACGTTTATTATTGTATATATATTTTTTTTTATTTAGTGTTGTTTGTTAAGCTATATTGATATCGGCACCACATTAAAATTCTTGTACTATTGTACTTTGGCAAAAAAGGTTTCTAAAGTTTAAAGTTTATCTTTATGTGCCTCAAGCACCTGCCAAAGATTTAGAAGCTGCGTTCCAGCAAAGTGGTGAGTGTAGACTTTAGTTCTTTCACTTTCTATAATTTTATGTTATCTTGTTGTTCTTTCATCAGTAATGATATTATTTTGACAGTGAATGTGAAAAAGTAAACATTGGAAAACTTTTAAAAATAAATCATTTTTGTTTCTATTTTTCTTTTTCCAATCTGCCATGGCTTCACTGCTCATGGAATCCAGGTTCTTTAAAGGTGTGAAAGAATTTAATTTTCTTCCATTAAACATTATATGTCATACAGCCTAAATTATATAATTTTTGCAACATAATGTAACCATGTATCAATAGGTTTTGTTTATACTTTTGGTATCACAGCTGTGATAACATGTTATTCAAAGGTCCAAAATGACATAATTGAAATTTCTGTATATCTATGCTTCTATCCATTTAATGGGTTTTCAGGCTGGCAGTGAAGGGGAGTTGTGCCCACAGGCTGATAGCATGGGCTCTTCAGGCAGTACCAGTACTCTGGCATCCTCTGTCATTGAAGTTGAATCTGGCCGTGATGATCTGGCTTTATGTCAGGATGAGGATGACATGACCCCACTCCCTCCACCACCAACACTGTCCATTACTGAGGAAATCATGCAGTTCATTAATGAGAGCCGTGCTCGACAAGGCATGGCAGAGTTAACGTCTGAAGTGGTACATATAGCACAAAAACATTTTGACACCTCAAACCAAGACAGTAATTGCTATAGTAACTCAACACAATGTTTCATTACTATGGCTATACACACTGACATCAGTGATTAGTTATAGTTATAAGAAAATGGCATTTTACAATTTTTTTTCCATTGTGTCAGTTGACTCCAGAGTCCCTGGAAGTCCAGCCATCGGAGGCACAGCAGTTAGATGAGTCCAAACCACTAATAGCTGAGGTGGATGAAAATAAACATCAGACCAACAATACCAAAAGATCAGAGGCAGAAGAAACACTGGTATATGGGTCAGACAAAGGCGAGGACAGCCATCCATCATGTGAAGCAAATGTTGCTCCACCAGAGGAGCTTGAGGAAGCATCATCACTACTGCAGACCTCCAAAGAAGTGAATCAATCAGGAGAGTTGACATTACCAGAGCCTAGTCATAGTGAATCATCCAACCCAGAAATGGTGAAGGCCACAGATGAAAAGGGGAAAAAAGTTACTGAGGATTCTGTTAGTAAGAGTGAAGAACTTAATCTATCTGATAATTTTGACAAAACCACTGATGACGCAGCATGTGAGGCTAAGTCAGCTTGTGCTCACATTGCTACTACATTAAAAGCAACTGATACCTCTCTTGTCCCCAAAGTAGAACCTGAGCAAAAACTAACCAAAAGTGATAAGCAGATTATTGAGAAGATACGTAGCTATTATGAGGCAGCAGAGGCAGGTGTTGAGGAGGGTCAGACAGCACGAAGAAACAGCTTCTCTCATATTCCTGCTGGATTAGTGAAGGATTCGGTGTCTCGATTCAATGTTTGTGTTCACCAAGACAGTCTAATTGAGTCTGAGAGTAGCCACTCAGGCTGTGAAACTGACGCAGCATCTTCATTACTCCCAACATCAGACCAATCTGACCAGAATTTCAACCATGAGGAATCTGATGATCCAGCCATTCCTCTTTCACATTCAGATGTTATCCAAGAACAAAAAGAATTATTAAGCAGCAAGAATGCTGATAAAATGGATGAAGACATTTGTGAGTTCAATCCCTGTATGAAACTGTGGAAGGAAAAAGAAAGAACTGGCCAAGACTCTAAAAACAATCTGAAAGTCTCTTTCTCAAAAGAAAAGAGCTGTGGTGAACATACAGATGCTCCTGAGAAAAACAAGGCATCCCTAAATTGCACAACAACCCAGATGCATTCACAATGCAATCCTGACACTTCAGACACATCTAATCTGCAGACGACAGAGACAGCGGATACATCTCTTCAGTATGAAAGTAGAACAAGAGCTAGGATGTCCTCTAGCGGAAACCTGGATAGCCTTCCCAGTCAGAGTAAAGTTGGCCGATGGTCTCGTCATGGCAAGGTAGTAATGTGTAGCCGTACCCTTTACGAAGGAATGGAAGAGGTACCAGATTTAGGATTTTTTGAGGGTGGACCAGTCAATCAATGCTTGGTAGAGAACTCAGAAAAGATTCTTAATAAAGTGCAAATGCTTGCACGCATGTACACAGCGAAAGCAAGCAGCATGAAGGTACCACTACACCAGAAGAAAACACGAGTGAGTAGAGGAGCATGGTCAGTGGAAGGAAATGAGAGCACTTCACCCAAGTCTCGGCAAGTACAGCTGCACCAGGGGAATATGAGAATACTAAATCAGCCCACAGGTGAGTTCCTAATCCATATATAATTAAATTATGATCTTGTGTGATATTATTTTACACATTAATTTAAATCTGTTTAATAAAATGTTGCCTACTCTTTTGTTGCAGAAGAGTCTTCAGTATCAACACCTACTGAGCCTTTTGGTCACATCATTTTAAGGGAGAAGCTGTCTACAACATATCACCAAGAAAATGATTGTAATCTCATTGGGCCCCCAGATGAGATCTCAACAAATGGATCTAATTCACTGTATTTTTCATGTGCTGAATCCTCTGCTACTTCATTAACAACTGTTATGGAATCACAGGTCTCTGTAATATCAGACCATAGAGAAAGCTCCTTAGAAAAACGTGAGTCTAAAGTACAAGAGGGCGATCAATCCTTGTCACTTTCAATTTGCTCTGGAACTCAAGTCCAAGCTGAGCCAGAAATGCCATCCAACCTAGCCAGGTTTCCATTGGACAAGCATGCTGACATTGTACTGCAGTCCGTTCACGAGAACCATTCATATGCTGTGGACAAATCCATTGCAATAAATAGGACGGAAGAAAGACAGACATTGCAAGAAGAGAAACCTGCTTTTGTGAGCAATTCTGGACCAAGTAGTGAACTTTTTATTGACTCACTATTCATTAAACATTTAGAAGAAGAGATTCACAGTGTAGAGGAGAAAAGGGACTTAATTGTACAGCACTGTGAAAGCATTTTGTCCATTGATGATAAACAAGATGAAATACATACAGGACATTTGAATTCCAAGCAGGCCCGGGCTGATACTGAAGCCACTAGCATGGAGGAAATAACACCTGTAGTGTCCTCTGTTAGTGAAGTAGGTGCATATCCCCCATTACAGTCAGCAGCCTCCTCGAAAGTCATCCCTGAAGGATCAGAGCATTCATACCAGGAAGATGCAACTAGCCCTACACAACTGACACCTCTGCTTGGTTCATGTGGCAAGTGTAGTCCACTGGATGTTAAATCCAAAGAGGACCCGAGCAATAATTCAAAGACTTTGAGCCCACCCTCTACACCCCCTGTAGGTGGACCTTCTTTGGATGAGCTTCCCAGGTTTACTAGCCAAAGGCCTTCCAATCTACCTTCTGCCACAGGAAAGAGAACTCCCTTCACCAATTGGAATCCATCATCTCCAGCCACTCAAAGGTAGTCTGCGAAGCATGTCACAAACCAAACTGTAGTTATATAGTGTATCCAACTGATATTTAGGTTATGCCGTTGTAGTTTATATTACAGCAGTGTAAGTATTTGATTTCATTTTAATCTGTCTTATCTTGCCTTTCAGAGTGCCACATAGTTCACTGCGGACCGAGGAACAGATTCAGGATACTTCAGCTCCTGGCCTTTCTCCTCACAGACAGTCTTTCTCCCAGGCTCTTAATGACAAGCCTTCAAACATTCCTTTTGGTTGTGGACTTCCATTAGATGCGAAACCACCGTCTGCCTTTAGCCCAAACCTGCGAATGCAATCACCCTCTCCAAATAGAAGTGCCCAGAACTCCAGACTGTCCTCAAAGGCCTCAGCTCATATGAAGTCTCTTGCTGCCTCTTGTATTAGTCAGACAATTTCTCAAACCATGGCCAAGAGAAGTGCATATCTTCAGACTGCTTCCCCACCTGTGAGCTCTTCTCCTTTGCCCACATCTTCTTTAAGGCTAAGGTCACCATCACCTAAACCCATCACCTTGGACTCAAGTGCGGAGTCAGGTTTTAGGAGTACATCCAGCACTGGGGTAGGGAGTCAACCCCTAAGGTCTTGTCCATCCCCATTCAGATCAAACAGTCTTCGATCTAGTCCATCAACAGTTCAGTCCCCTCCTCCTTACCTTAGTCAACGGTCAGTATCCCCTGCACCTCCAGTTAGCCTCCATTCAGCTCCATCTGCTAACAGCCCAAACTCTGCTGCTCTTGAACAGCCTTCTTACACCAGTTTAAATGGTAATAATAACAATAACAACAGTTTAAGTAATAACGGGTGGGCCACTAACCACAAAACAACACCACACTCAAATGTGGGTGAACTCCCTCATTTCCATGATCCTCAAAGAACAACCTTGCACAATAGGGTGGCTCGTCCCTTTCCGTCCTCTGAGCCTAGCTCTCGTGTACAGTCCCCTTCTATTTGCCCATCTCCAGTCACCCAAATCTGCTCCCCTCCACCTGCTCCAAACCACTCCAGTCATCTGGTAACAAAGCCACCAAATCCCAGAACCCCCAGACAAGGTAGCTTTTTTACCCCTCTATCTTTGGAAATCTCAAGATCAATATCAGCTAGCTCATTATCTCCCTGTGAGAGCCCCAGAATCACCTCTCCACCTCCTATTGGCATTCCTGCAAATGTATGGGGTGTTGCTAATCCGCAGCCAAGGAATCCCTCAATAACAAATGCATCTTCTCCAACAAAAGTGGAAACAAACTCTAGAGGCCCCAGAATCATCTCTCCTACCCCAATGGGAATGTCTTCATGTTCAGCAACCAGCTCGCAGAGCCAGAGGAGGCTTCGAGGAACCAGTTTGTCCTTTGTTGCTCTAGGGGATAGACCACCCAGTCCAACTAGACATGAATGCAGGTCTTGGGCAGAAAGTGTACGATGGTCAGTGGGTTCAGAATTGGGGTTAATAAGTCCTCATGGGGGTTCATACAGTGGCAGCCCATCTTCTATCAGCCCTGGCCCTCTTTCACCTGTCAGACTAACAACTGAAAGGACCAGTCATAGCGGAAAACATTTCACAAGCATTGCCTGGCCAGATGTACATGATATGTTGACAAAATACAACACAGAGCCCAATACTGAATCTGATGCTTTGTCCTGCACTGAGACAGAGAAAGATGACATAGAGATTTCAGAATCTACTTGTTGGAGCACCCTGATCTGTCCCTATGTCGCACCTGCTAACCCAAATATGAGTCCCATTCAGTGCCCAACCGAGGGCAAAACAGAAGACAGTGTTCCTAATCAAGGGTCCAAAACAACATTAAAAACCAGTTATGCCACCACAGTCAACTTGCAGATTGCCGGGAGTGGGAGGATAGCATCCTTTAGCAATGCACAAGTCAGCCTGACTCAGACACTGTCCCCTGTGGCAGACAGCCAGAGCAGGAGAAGGGTCAGCATCAATAGCTGCAACTTCTCAATGCAGAACTGCAAAAGGCTTTGAGTGGTGTGCTCCTGAGGTCTAGTATGGTGCCTCATTCTTCAAAGACACTTTATCTGGCACTTTAGGATGTAGCAGAGGAGTCAGCTTTGAGATCCAAGGCCACTCCACTCAGACGGAAAACAAAATCATGGACTATAAAATACGGGTGTCAGCCAGTTGATGCTATGGTCATTGTTTTTTTGTTTTTGTTTTTATTAACCCTCAACCCTACTTCCTGGCCAAGATACCAGTAAAACATCAATAAAAGACTGCTTTGCTATATTTGACAGTGTTTATTTTATTGCATCTAAGACTCTGTAATATGCAAATGTATTATATGTAATTGAACTAAAGCCTCTGTCATTAAAGGCTTTCAGTTGGCTGTGATATATAAAGAACTTATTTATGAAGTAGTTGTTTTCTGGCACTTAACTCTTGTTTCTTTGTTTTGCACATTTTTCTCGAATGTGGTCCAGACATGTCTGGAAAATAGTGTCTAATAACATTCTCATGTATGTTAAAATAAATTTTTATTGCCAGTGTTCTATAAAAATTTGGTTAATAATGCATTTGAAAACATGGGAAAATGAATCGCTGCTTTGATTGATGTTAATACAAACATCAAAACATCTGATATTTTGCATTGATGAAAATGTTTGCTGTACACCATGAAAAAGCATTACATCATTCCCAAGAAAGGTATTCTGGTCTAAGACAAGGTAATGGTAATCAAATTGACTCTTGATTTTGTTTAAATTTTTTGTGTATTTTTAATGTAATGCATTGTTGATTTCTTAACGTGATTGTCGCAATAAATGCTTAAGTCAATTAAACGTATATCTCAGATTTGTTTACCTAAGGTCTTGGTCCACACCATGCCTGATAGAAATGGTGCAAAGAAAACAAATGTTCATACCTGATCTCTGTACTTACTGTCAAAAAATTCCATGATTGTCACACTGTATGGAAAATGTGCTCGCTGTTATTTGTACCTAAATAAAACCTGCATAGTGTAATTCTGATTGAGCCACTGAGTTACCACAACTTTTATTTTTAGTAAAAACAAATGGTATTTTGCTGGAAACAAGTGATATCATGGTAGATGCATGGGTATGTCTCAGATAAGGGGAAAAAAGCATAGGGCCGGTGAAGGAAATTTTAAATATAATAAATTAATCAAAATCAGTTGATCAAAAATAATGTGTAACACTTCTTTTCCTTGCAAGCCTAACTTTTGATTACGTGTTAGGGAACAGAAAATATTCTAGTCTTAAATAGCATTGCAATAATGAAACATGATGTCTGTTTGAGACTACTAATAATGATACATGATTTAAGGAATAAGCTGAGGTATCAGTAACCAAGTAGAAGTGGTCTTTGATTTTTCACATAAAGAGAACCAATCAGATCAGAGGAAAATGATGTAATGTGACATGTTACCTTTGCTATGTACCTTTCCTATAAAAACTGTTGTATTATTGTTGTTGGGGGATTCTCTGCGATTGAGATGATATCCTCCCGGCCGTGATTAAAACATATTCAAAGGCATTATTTGGAGTCCGTCTGGTTACTGCTGCGCAGCAGGTTAGTTTAACATTAGAGATCTTAGTCCCAAAGTGATAATTTTCATAGGGGCGCGACGTCGTCCGACTCAGTACAGTGTCGCCAGTAGACGCTCTAGAGCAGGGTTCCTCAAATCTTGCCCTGGAGGGCCAATGCGCTACAGAATTTAGCTCCAACCCTGATCAAACTCGCCTACCTGTGATTTTCTAATGATCCTGAAAACATTGATTAGCCTGCTCAGGTGTGTTTGATTAGGGCTAAAGCTAAACTGTGCAGGAAAGTGGGGGTTAGGACGATTCCAAGGGCCTGACGAGGGAGAGGGGGCCCGGTTATTTATAGCAAAGGCGGAACCATATTATTTTAGTGCAGAAATAATCGGTTTACAGTTTAGGAGGATGATTGCAGTATTAAACTGTTCTGTTGTGAGGATTTCACTCCTGTATGTCTCAGAATGACAGACATTTGAAGGAATATATAACGCGTAATTCTTGACTAGGCTATTTAATCGCGTTTTTTTTTAAGAACCACATAAATTAAAACTATATCGTCTATGCATTTATTAAATATTTACACTTGTGAAGTCAGCATAAAGTACTTTCAGTTTCGGTGGCTCCTCCAGTGTAGATGTTTCTATGACTCATGTGGGAATCACAGTCCAGCCCAATCACGCGGCGGTATAAAGATACTCGACTGCAGTTCACACACTCGGCCGCGGTTGTACTACGCTGTGGTGCTCATGAAGACGGATAGAGTTAAGTCGATGTCATTTCAGCTGAAAGTGGACAGAGACTCGGATATCAGCGTTTTATTATTGTTTTGGTTTTTCCTTGGAGTTGTGGCAGATGAAAACACGCTGAGGTGTTCTGCATAATGTTTCCGCCTGAATGTGCAGTTCTGCCTATTGACGTCTTAAACTATTCCCTCCAGAAATGTTTGATGAGGTAGGTCGGTGCTACAGTTTGACTACTGCAGTTTTAAAAATGCTTCTTGAGTAACTGAGTCAGTGTTTGTTTATGAAATAAAATAGTTTTTGTTTTATTAAATTATCATCATTAGAAATAGATCAAAATAGGCCTATTTAAAAAAAAAAAACACTAGGCTAATAATAAATAAAAAATATTGTTACTTCTTTTCAAGGCATATTCTTGTTAATTCTGTGTTATATAATGTATTGTGTAATCTGTATTTGTCCCACCCAACACCCCCAACCACCTCTCCATCTTGTTTTTTTATATTAGAGGCAGAATGTGTCTTCAGCTGCTCTAGCCTGAATCTACTAATAAAAGCCAAACCCTAGTGAGGAGGAAATGTAGCCACTCAAAGTCCCTATGTCTTGGTGACAGATGTGTTGGGGAGGGAGAGCTGGATATTTGATATGAGGACAGAGTTGCTCCACTATTCCATGCATTTTACTTCATTATTTCTGTATCTGCTGATCATGTTGACAAGACAGATCAAGTGTCAATCAATATGCAGCAAAGAGAGTGTGAAGATGGTGAAAAGGATCACAACGGAGCTGAGCAAAGTGGTAGCACATGATTTAGTACTACTTTCTTTTCTTTTTTTACTTCTGAATTGAAAAAAAATCTGTCTAGTCTGCTCTTACTCTGCTCCTGTTTAAGGTGTGGTTTCTCTCATAACAGAAAAACGATAGCATGCTGTACACTCCAACTCTAGCAGATTATGAGGTATGTGATTTCACACACATTCTTTAGTTATCAGTATACTGTTTTAATATGCTGCCAAAAATAATTTGCCTGAAGTGGCACGTGAATCTTTGGCATTTGATACTGATAGTATCATTACTGTTAGGATAAATGATCAATTTAATTGAATTGCTTTAAAACCGGAGGCTAGAGAGAGTGCTTTTGATAAATTGCATTAATATGAAGGCTAAATGTTTACTTAATAATATTGTAGGCAGTGATGTTGAAGTTCTGGGCTCATAGATTTTTGTGAAGAACAGCTGAGGCATTTTTGTCCTTTGTTTATTCTTTAGTTGACCTTTAGTGTAAACACAACTGTAACTGGAATACATTCTTGCACTTATTCACTGATATATTTCAAAAAGATTCTAACATTAGTGTCAGCACCATTTGTAGATTGTGTTGTGTAATTCAGTTTTATTATCTACATACAGGCCAGTGTGATTCAGAGTGAGAAAGCACAGATGTCACTCTTATCACAAAGTGTTATGGCAAAATATGCAGGAATCATTAAAGGATTCGTTCACTTCCAGAATAAAAAAATTCCTGATAATTTACTCACCCTCATGTCATACAAAATGTTCATGTCTTTCTTTCTTCAGTCAAAAAAAAAATTAAGGTTTTTGAGGAAAACATTCAAGGATTTTCTCCATATAATGGACTTCAAAGGGTGCCAACAGGTTTCAATGCAACATCAAAGGGCTCTACACTAATCCTTTAATATAATATAATATAATTCACAAAAAAGATCAAGTTCAATCATTTTTTTATATCACAGACAGTTTTTTTTTTAGTGTAGCCTACTATTAAAAGGATAGCATTAATGTAATATTTTTAAGTGACTTATTTGATCTGTTTTGGTAATGGAAATGTGTGTGGAAGAAACGAGACCAGACCAAATTCCAGTTAACACTGTATAACTCCATCCATTTGAAATAAGAAGCTGGAATAGATTGTCTGTTGATATGATTGCAAACAGTGTTTATTGAATTTGTCATCAGTAATCAAAATTCCTTCAATTAAAATAGAAATGTTATACAGAGAAATAGGTTTGTAATAGGTTTATTATAGGTTTGCTCTTTTCATATCATTAGGAATGGTGTTGACTACAATATTATACTCTTTTAATGAAGCCACAAATTAAACTTTTCTGGAGAACTCTGAAAAGGAATAAAACTGACCATTGTCATCTATCAACTCATTAACAATATAGATATTATTTAAATACCAATTCTCAAAAAATAGTGATTTATTTCTGTAAATAATATTCTGATTGTTGCAAATAAACCTTTAAGTCTAAGAATATAGTTAAAGCAGGATCCAAAACCAAATCACAATAATCAATCAAATCAAGACCTAACCTTACGTTGTTGGATATGTGGCAACCCTTCATAAACCCTGACTGGTACTCATCAATCAGATTTAAGATGTTTTGCCAGGACAAATGCCGAAATTTTATAGTCATTATTTAATAATGTGATTAGGTGCAAGTTATCAATCAAAAGAGTATTTTGGTACTAGGTTAACAATACCCTCTCTCATTGATGGTGGAAGTCATCCATTGACAAATGATTTTTCATAAACTGCCAAGAAAAATGTAGATAAAGGGTCACAATTTTTTTTTAGAATGCTCTGAAGTCAACCTATCACACTTCACAGATTTTGTTTTTTCGCATTTAACTCCACCTTTCTTTTTTCAAGATTAAAGAAATATGTACTATTTTTTTCTCCCGTCTCTAACCACTGCTTTCTTGATCTAATAAAGGCTCCCATAGCTTTTTCTGCATATATTTTGTTATTTTAGAGTTTATTCATTCAGATTCATATTGAAAATTCCTCTCATAAATAAATCCCAATAATTGATCAGTAATTGGATGCTTTTTCTAATGTAAATGTGCCAATGACGCTCTTACAATTTTTTTTTTTTTTGCATATTCAAATCTGTTTTTTTGTCAGAACAGGAAAAAATACATGAAATCTCATTCTCACAAGCGCAGTCCGAACCACCTTTGTAGGTGGTTTGAAATCTGATTAAAATCTTAATGCTTCTTATTTGAAAGATCAAATGTTGGTTTTCAGAAGTCATTTGTGATGCAATTTGTTAAATCACATTCCCACCAGTCACCGCATTTTGCAGTTACATATTTCTCTGATATATATATATATATATATAATATATGCTGTTTATTTTTTACATAGATAAAAAATTTATTTTTGCTGAAAAGTCTGTGCAGTCTTTAAGCCTCACCACTTCTACAGGCTATTAATTGTTGTCATCTCCTTTAGCAGAACTGCTCCAGGTCCACGCTAACATGCTTTGCAATGGAAGTGAATGTTTTGTTTGTCGAAATCCAGAGTGTGGCTAAATTTCAGTCTCGGCACCTACCAAAGATCCTCAAGTTGCTGACATATAAGGTAAGTTCAATATCTGACATTTAGGATGATCCAATAATGGTATTTACAGTAATATTTGTAATAGTTTGTAATGACTTCAAGGCTAGCAAGAAAGCAGAGAGATCCACAAGAAAACATTTAAAATATATTAATTCAAATAAACATTGTTACATTGCAAAACTGTAGGGATCACGAGACATTTTCAAGAAACATTGAGGTAATACTTATTTCAAATACTATTCTTTATTATTCAACAGTTATTGAAAAGTATTGATTTAATCACAGCCAGTAAAACTAAAAATCATTCAATTCACAATACACAACATATTGTCCAAAGCCGGCAGTGGCAAGTATGTGGAAAAAACCATGAGAGGAATCGAAACTCAGCAATGGAAGCCCACTTTCTAGGGTTGACACACATTCAGACAATGTTATTTAACGCATAAATGCATGCATTCATACATACATACATAGATGTTTCACCAGATATAATGCTTCTAACCCTTTGCTGTCATTAAAAATAATGTTAAAAAAGATTCAAATGTACATATGAACAATATCAATATCACTAAAAATAAAATAGATACTAAGAAATGTAAAGAAAAACTATTGTTAGAACTTGCCTGAACCCAGACATACAGAAATTACAGTGTGTTGTGCATTACACGTGTCACACAGACAGCTGAAATAACAAAAGAAATTTCCACTCAAGAGTGCATGTAAGTGCGTACAGAAATATGGGTTTCACGTGTCTGCTTCTAAAGCCTCTGGCCTGTTTGCATGCTAGTCAGCCATTTTAAATGTATTTACTGCTCAAGTTTTTACTAATGGGTGAGGTGAACATATTTGGATTACACTTCTATGGACTAGAGTACAAGGACAGTATGTAATAAGTTTGTAAATAAAGTTTGAAGTTGGCTTGAGAAAGCCTATATAGCCAAAAAAGAAAGTTTGAAGTAGTTTTAAAAGCATGAAATTTTAAGCGGTTTTAAGTTCATAGCAGTTTTTAAAAGCTTGATGTTTGAAGCATTTTTAAGTTTAAAACAGTTTCAAAAGCTTGAAGTTTGAAGCGGTTTTAAAATCTTGAAAGTGTTAAGTTTTTCAGGCCATGCAGTCTCTCCGACAGATGGAATGCTATGTGGTTGCTAGGGTATTTTGGGTGGTCGTTAGGGTGTTGCTGTGCAGTTACTAGGATGTTCTGGATGAATGCTAGGTGGTTGTTAGAACGTTGCTATGCAGCTGCTAGAATATTCTGGTTGGTTAAAGGAAAAGGTCTAGAGTGCTGCCATGTGGTTGCTAGAAAATTGCTATGTGTTTGCTATGCTATGCATATAGTGCTTAATTGCACTTCTTGAATGTGGAAAATTTCCAGTAAATTTCAGAAACATTCCAGAAATTTTTGAAACTTTCCAGGATTTTTTTTTAATATTCCAAGGATTCTTGGAAAGTTTCCGGAAATTTTCCACCCCTTTGCAACCCTATTCCATAGTCACAAGGCACGTACACCTGTTAAAATACTGTAAAGAAATAAGTGTAATTTTAACTGTAAACTTTTGTAAAAACGCTACGGAAAAAAACTGTTAACAGTAAGTTCCCGTACTATATACAGGGAAAAACTGTAAAATATCTAACCAGACATTAATTTTAATTTTACAGTTTTTAGAAGTAAAAATAACAAATCAATGTATAATGTACAGTCAAAAACTGTAAACTGATATTCCCAGAATTCCCTGCATGACACTCCACATTTGAAAGTATTTTGTTTAAATAATCATGTTTTTTTAATAGTTTTTGTTATTAGTTATGTATATTTGGGCTTTATGTTACATCTTCTGTTGTTTAATGAAAGTTTAATGCATTATTTAAGTATCATGTGTGTTACCATGATGGTGTTTTGTGTTTGCATGAATGACATGAATGAATGTGCACCTTCTATATATTAGTATATACTTCTGCTTGTGGCGAAGCTACTTGTGATTCTTCATGTGGCTTTCTCTTTTACCACCTGCATTATTATGGTGGTTGTCAGTATGTTAACGGTACAAAACAGATTTTAATAGCAGTGTGCATTGTTGAATTTACTGGTTTACATTCAAATTTTCTTGTTTGTAAATTACAGTTTTATACTGTAGAATTTACAGTTTTTGGCCGTAAATGTGTTTACAGTTTTTCTGTATTTTTTACAAAATTATTCTGGCAACCACAGCTGCCAAAATTATTTTGTAAAAACTACAGAATTTGTTTTTACAGTGTACAACACCATGTCAAACTTCAACCTGATACACTGCTGAAATTGTAGATCTGTTCCAAAACCTAAGCTGCTTTGTTGTTTACTGTCTACACAGGCAGCTACCTTTTAAGTAAACATCCTAATTGAAATGAAAGCTTTTAATATTATATGACACTGACTTTGTAATAGTGAGCAACTCTTTGTCTCAAAAAACAACACGCTTTAAGAAAACTCCACATAAGACTTTGCTCATAATTGATTCCAGTTTGATGTTAGCATTTTGCTAAGCTAAAAGCAAAATAATCTAATAAGCAACTCTTAAAAAAGAATGCTTCTTACGTGAGGTGCATGAGACTCTGCTTACAATTAAATCCAATAGATTGTGAAGTTAGCATGTTGACTCTGTAAGTTAAATTAAAATATAACCTAGAAATGTATTAATGAGAATCACACATGATGCACATATTATAGAACTAAAAAAGGACAAGGAATAAATGCTGTTTCTGATTTTGTGAATCTGGATTACATTGTTTCTGGAATGCGTTATCTTCAAAACACTTTATCTGCTGTGCACTAATCTTACATAATACCATATTAAGTTACAGGACAAAATGAAGCCATGCCCAGACTGCGAGCTCTATCGAGAAGAAAGAGCAGAGACTTTTTTGGAAACCTTACAAAATGTTTTACAATGGATGAATGCTGAAAAAAGCTGTGCTCCAAAGAAAAATAAGAGACATTTAGAAGAAAAAATAAGAAGGAAAAACCCCCTTAAAAACATGATCTGAAGGAGCAGCTTTGTGGATTCCTGAAGCAGTTCTGGAGAAGTTTCTGAGTAGCAAAACACCATATACCAAGCTGCACATCTACAGTACATATCCATCTGTATATGAACATGCAAATATATATTTTATTAAATAACTTTTATGGAATATTTGTTACAATAGTCTGTTTTGACAACAAACTAAACCCATGTCCACTTTTTTGCGAATAATACAGTTTGTTGGTTTGAGAATTACTGTAGTATATTCAACTAAAAATAAATTATTACTGTCACCTTGACTATAATAGTGTCATGTAGAAGATTTAACTAGTCAAAGGAACCAAAAGCATTAGCCTGGGCCATAAAATGTGATAAGACAAGTTTCTTTGAACAAATGTTGACCTTTTGTTACATGCCATGTTGAGTCATTAAATAGCCAACGATAAGTGTACATTATTGGCTATTTAATGACTTTTCCATTATTGGCAAATAAAGTTCTTATGTTACACTCTCTCGCTGCTCTGTAATTTTGGAAAGGAAAGAGTCTGCTAAAAAAGAATAATGTGATGCACTTTATGAAATATCATCCAAAACCAGTGCTCTGTTTAAAATGTTGACAAACCTTATAGAATAGCCTTCTTTGATTTTGGTAGGGGTTTACCTTGATGATTATCAGTGTCTTGAAATGTCTTGACATGTTTTATTTAGGCTACCCTGAGATATGTGCAATACGATGAATGCCTTACTTACATGCTTTGTTTGATGAAACTCGCACATAATACCATAAATGTAAGATGTAAGATGGCTCCGACGCTGATGGCTGCCTCCATGGCGTGCTCCGCAGTTGTTTTTATGTTTTTGTTAGTTTGTCCTGTCTTTAGTTATATCCCTGCAATCAGTTTCACCAGAGACGAATTGCTGGACATTCGGAAGTACACACCACCCGATATTTCACCGGTTTTTGATTATTCTGATGTTTTGCTGGACATTGTTGTCGGGGGAGCTGCGGCGCTGATCAAGCGCTTCAGGACGCGCAGACGGGGGAAGCGAGCCGGCGCGCTCGTCGAGCTCAGACAGCGCGGATTCAGAACGCCATGCCCGAGC
>NW_015549578.1:229866-235424 GCF_001515605.1 Sinocyclocheilus anshuiensis
CGGACAAATAAGGATTTTTCAAACTCTGCTGCTCTGTGTTTCACGGAAACCTGGCTGAAAGATGCCATTCCGGACAGCGCGTTGAGCCTGCCGGGCTTTCAGCTATTTAGAGCAGATCGCGACGCAGAATCAACGGGGAAATCGCAAGGCGGCGGGACATGCTTTTACATGAATGAGAGGTGGTGTACAGATGTAACTGTGTTAAAGAAGATGTGCTGTTCAGATCTAGAAGTGCTCTTCATTAACTGCAAGCCTTTCTACTTGCCGCGGAAGTTTTGCTCATTCATTCTCATCAATGTCTACATTCCTCTCTGATTCTGATTCTGATAAAGCAACCAAGAGTCTGTAGAACATTTGCAGCCAGAGCTCCAAACATCCAAACAAATACTGTGATTCACGTCCACCAGCAACACTTCATAAAGTTTCTGTAGTCTGAAATGTTTTAGTTTAATTTTTTACTGTAATTTGACCTTTACAGATGGTTTATAACTTTGCAGAGAACATGCATGTATGATCACACTACATAATAGCTTTAAATGTATATCAATAGATAAGGTTAACTGTCCTACATACATGTAACCATTGTTCTGCTTAATGACATGAAAGGAATTTGACATCCTTCAGGTATTGTAAGGGCATGTTGCCATGTTAGACTTTGTCTTAGTCTTTGTCCAAAGATAGTAGTTTCATATCTCTTATCAGTTGAATCTGAAGCGTTTGTAACAACTGCTGAAACATTTTATGGCATTTATAATGGTGTGCAATAAAACAAAACAAAAAACAAAACAGAAAGAAAAGGCAACACCTTCAGATGTTAACTGGCAATGCCAGGAGATATAAATATATTTTTATGAGCTGTTTTATTTTTGAATCATTTGATTCTTCTCATTTATTTTTTTATTTTTACTTTTATGTGATTTTGCAATTGTATAGCAATGAACATTAAATTAACATCACAATTAAATGGTCAAAATGTATCAAAAAATTTAAAGGTAGCAGATTGTAACAGATTTATGTTAAATATATATATATATATATATATATATATATATACAGAGCTGGGTAGTAACTGATTACATAATCTGGATTACAATTACATTTTTAAAATACTCGTAATCAGACTACAGTTACTTTTTTTATGGATTACATATTATTCACACAATAGCAATAAATTATTCATAATTGATCAATTCTCCTAATTCCTCTTTTTCATCGTTTAAATGTTCCTTTCTAAAATATCCTACCACTTATATACACCCAGAAAGTCTTTTGTGGACATTCACACAGATCAGTCACTAGTCAGATGGCTACACAGCATTTGACCACTGGATTTACAAAAATCATTTCAAGTGTTTCAACGTTGCATCAACTACTGATGAACACGATTCATTTTTATTTGAATTATCACTCAGTAGGTTATTTAGCCATCTATTACAATGTCTTTGGAAGGCATTTGTCTTTCAAACACATTAAAATGCACAAATTCACATTATTTCTTATTTACATATAATGCAGGCATTCCCAAACTTTTTTTGACATCTGAACATCTTTCATCTAATATATTTACTGAAAGTACCCCTAAAATTTGAAAATAAATATTTTAATAATTAAGTATCACATTTGCATTTTGGTTAATGGTCACATGATATGCAGGTAAACAAATAAAATAATACATTTTTTTAGGACGTGTTTTATTTCTTTTTATGTTATTTTAAAATGATTTACTTTAATTTTACATTTTTATGATTTAATTAATGATTAGCTTTTCGTTAAACTCACAAACCTCCTGCAGTTCCTTCACAAACCCAAGTTTGGGAAACCTTGACGTAATGTAATGTTTAATCCACTTTGTGTTGTTAATTTCAACGAATGGAATATATTTTCTTTCTTTTTTTATTTTTATATCAATATGGTACAACATTTTCTTATTTAAATCAATGTGATAAGTGAGTAAGGTCAAAAGTAATCTAAAAGTAATCTGATTATATTACCTGAAATGTGTACAGTAATGTAATGGATTACGTTACAAACTACAATTTTTGTCATGCAATTTGTTTACATAATATATGTGTGTGTACTGTGTATATTTATTTTGTATATACAGTGCCTCATTTTTTTCACGTTTTGTTATGTTGTTGCCTTATGTTAAACTGCTTTAAATTACTTTTTTTTCCACATCAATCTACACTCCATACACCATAATGACAAAGCAAAAACAGAATTGTCACAACTTCGTAAATGTATTAAAAATAAAAAAAAACTGAAATAAGTACATTGCATAACTAAATATTTTGCTGAAGCACCTTTACAGTCTCAAGTCTTTTTTGTTTAATGCGACAAGCTTTGATCATCATCATTTGGCAATTATCTGCCATTCTTCTCCTCACCTCTGTATTTAAGAAAAATATGTTACGTTTATATATTTAATATATTTATATATGATATAATTTATATAAATATATACACGTAAATACATGAATATATTTTCAAAATATGTGCTGTATGTGTGTGTCTTTATACATAATAAATATACACAGTACACACACATGTAAACAAAAACTTTTATTTTGGTTATTAACAAAATATGATTTAATGCTATTAATTGTATGGGGAAGTAAAAATCTTTTGTATTTCCAGTAGCTTGGCAACAAACACAGAGAGGGCTGATATGCACCTGAGAGTTTCTTTTTGTAGCCATTGCTGTTTGCTATAAAATAGATTTACGGGAGGAAAACCCTTGAGGGTAAAACATACTGATGGTTAATCAGTAATTATTAAATTCTGCATGAAGTTCTTGCACTTCACCTTTGCGTGAAACAGCACGGTTGTCCTCCAAAGCACTAGATGGCGCTCTGCTTGTTGCTTACGGAAGTTTAAGGAAAGAAAACAACATTGGCCTTCGCTGTCTGATTCAAGCAAAACCAGATAGCTGTTTAAAGGTAAGAAGACTTTTTATCCAGTCTTTAATGGTAAGTTTAAGGCATATTTAGCGGTATAGTGTTTTCGTGATAAACTAAGATGTGATCGTGGTAATTAAACGACGAGTGCTTCCTGTAAATAAGATGTAACTTATGTTAGCCAGCTCGTGTGCTAATTCCTTATACACTGGATTTAGCAGCATTAGCCAGAGCACAGTACCCTAAACACTTAAAACCCGAGACAACAGGAACAAACTAGATGGACTGTTGACGTTTATCTGTAGTTTTAAGCACTTTAGTCGTATTATGCATACACAAGTAAAGAGATAGGGTGCACTGTTTAATCAAATCGCAATGTAACGTTAAACGTTATGACTAGCATCATGCGCCGTGTGTCATATTCTCTGTCTGGTTTCAGTCTAGTAACATGTTTACTGTTATGTGCATGAACGAATCTTGCATCTGTTTGCAATTGTTTATTATTCCTTGCTTTTTGATGTGGTTTATACAGTAGTGTTGCCTTCTGGATAACACGGATAGAAGGAAACCGAGATGTCTGACAGCGAGGACAGTGATTTCTCTGATAACCAGAGCGATAGGAGCAGCGAGGCTGAGGAGGTGGAGGAGAATGAGGTGAGACAACCAGCTCCTTCTTGAATGTGTCAATAAATAGCTTTCTATGGTAGGCAAAACCATGCTTAACTATTGATAAACATAATACTGATATTCATTATTGAATATTTTAATTATTTATATATTAATACATTTATATTATGTAAAGTAAAAATAAATAAATATATATAACAAATAATATGTTCTAATGTTTAATGTTTGCAATATAAGGATGAGGAGGAACAGGGGAGTGTAGCTGGCAGTGACAAGGCTGAGGAGGAGGAGGGAGAAGATTTGGAGGATGAGGAGGAATATGATGAAGAGGAGGAAGAGGATGATGACCGGCCCAGGAAAAAACCTCGGCATGGTGGCTTCATCTTGGATGAAGCCGGTTAGAAAATCCTTTACCAATATATATTTCGAAGATTAAACTAATTTACAACATCATCTTTTGCATTCCTGAAGATGTCATTTGAAAAGCTATAATATGTATTTTATTCCATGCTTGACTAGATGTTGATGATGAATATGAAGATGAAGATCCATGGGAGGATGGTGCTGAAGATATCTTAGAAAAAGGTAAGAAATTATAAATTTATTTAAATGATGTTTATGATGTTAAATGTTTGTGCATGTTTTGTTTAATTTACATTTTTAATTTACATTAAAAATCTGAATAAGTTATTAAATATTTAATGTTCATATAATAGCATGTGGAATGATGTCCCCTGTATATGCAAAATATAAACTCTGGCAGGTGGAGTTAATATCCCTTTTGATATAATGTGACCAGTATCCATACCTTTATGAAATGGAGGCATTTTAAGTGAAATACCAACGACAGGCTGTATATTAAATATGTTGTATAAAATGATACCAGTTATTTTAATGTGTTTCTTGCGCTCATTGATTCTTTATTTCTTATGCATGCCTCCTTCAGTTAACGGTAAACCAATTCCAGATTTCTCTGCTCTTTGTTTTCTTTCTGTCTAATTAAACTGATTAATTCTCAGACCATTGTTTCACATTCGGTAAAATCCATACCCATGATCTGCACCCCTCTAACATTTGTTTGTGATGTTTAAAGTTGTTTGGCTAATGTTTAATTTGCTTCAATTTCTTAACAAGGAGCATGGATGGCAAATACATTTTTAACAGTACACTTTTTCTTCTTTGCATCGTTAAAATACATTCAGTAAGGTCAAAGTCAATAAAGCCAATAATTTTAAGATACACCATTCATCGAAAAGGGGACTGTAGAGAGGGGACTGACTGAGTTCTGAAAGGGAACCAAATATGGTCATTTGCCTGAAACTGCTCCTTTGAACAAAAAAACAAAACCCAATTCCATATTTTTGATAGTATTCAAGTGTGCTTATTGTATTGCATCAGCTAACAGTGACATGACATCATTATCATGTAGTTTCCATCTTTAAAATATCACATTTGTAAGCCTGCCCATCATTGGTAATTTCCCTTTTTATTTCTGTTTACCTGGTCCTGTCTATGCCCTTGACTGAAATTGCTGTGTGCACATGACTTTGTTTTATGGCTCATGTTCCTCCCTTCCTCCCTCAACTCTGGATTTGAGCAGAAGAGGCCGAAGGTATGTGCTTAAATCTTCTGGTGTGCATGGATATTCACTTATATTCAACACGTGTCAACCATGTGTTCAGTAGCTGTTCACATGCACTGCTTTTAGTCAATCTGAATACGTTCAGTCTGGTTGCGAATTCTAAATGTACACTACCATTCAAAGAAACCATCATGGTTTCCATAAAAATAAGAAATGTTTCTTGAGCAGAAAATGAGCATATTAAAGAATTATTTCTGAAGGATCATGTGACACTGAAGACTGGAATAATGACTGCTGAAAATTCAGCTTTGCGTCACAGGAATAAATTACATTTTAAAATATATTAAAATAGAAAAATATAATTTGTAGTAATGTTTCACAATATTCTTGTTTTTACTGTATTTTTGATTAAATAAATGCAGCCTTTGTAAGCATGGGACTTCTTTCAAGAT
>NW_015549578.1:235447-245798 GCF_001515605.1 Sinocyclocheilus anshuiensis
ATTTTTTTTTTTTTTTTGTCATAATTGTTTATTCTTTTGTCATCTGTTAGTGTCCAACATTGACCACGTAGTTTTGGATGAGGATCACTCCGGTTCAAGGAGGTTGCAGAATCTTTGGAGGTGAGAAAGCTACACTGCACACTTTCACATGGCTGAATCTGAAGTATTTTAAATACCTGTTTCTCTTTAGGGATTCACGTGAGGAAGCTCTGGGGGAGTATTACATGAGAAAATATGCCAAGTCCTCAGGGGGAGAGCAGTAAGTCAACAGAGTTCACCTGTACACAATATGTATGGCACTTTTACGAAATGTGTGGCTCATTTTGGCACGTGCATGTGTTGGAATTAAAGGAATGTTGGTCTTGCTGTGTTAACCTCTCTGCTTGTAACTAAATATTCTTGATTTGTTGTTTACTTCAGTTTCTATGGCGGCTCTGAGGATCTTTCTGATGACATCACCCAGCAACAGTTGCTTCCTGGGGTCAAGTATGGGGGAAAAAAATGTGTTGATGATTTAAAAATGCTGAATTAAGTATTTTAAGAAGACCACTGGGCTTGTGTTAAGAGATTTGTCTCTTGCAGGGATCCTAATTTGTGGACCGTTAAGTGTAAGGTTAGTTATGGGCACTAATTTGTAGTAATGTTTCACAATATTCTTGTTTTTACTGTATTTTTGATTAAATAAATGCAGCCTTTGTAAGCATGGGACTTCTTTCAAGATAAAAAAAAAAAAACAACTCGCTGACCCCAAACATTTGAACAGTAGTCTACTTTTTAAGTTTTATTACATTTACTCACACATCATATGTAAAAATAATGTAATTGCTTACAAAGAATCAAAGATTTAGATAACAGTTCTTCTATTTAATGGATTAAGATCTGCACCACCTCTTTTCATTTCATTTAGATCGAAATTATTCAGATCATTCAGCTTAAGCGATTAGTCATTAGTGAAATTATTAACGGATTATTATGCTGCATGTAAGCATAGCTACTGACAGTTTTTTGAGTTGTTCTTTTCTTGCATATATATACAGTATATATATATAATATATATATATATATATATATATATATATATACATATACATATACATACTGTGTATATATAAATGCTACACAGGGACTAAAAAAAGGATGTAAAATAAATAAAAAATGTGTTGATGATTTAAAAATGCTGAATTAAGTATTTTAAGAAGACCACTGGGCTTGTGTTAAGAGATTTGTCTCTTGCAGGGATCCTAATTTGTGGACCGTTAAGTGTAAGGTTAGTTATGGGCACTATCTAACCTGTGGCTTTGGGTGCTGTGATGAGGCTGCTGTATGTGCAGGGTTTAATTCTTTGTAGTTTCTTTGTAGATTGGAGAGGAGAGAGCAACTGCCATTGCCTTGATGCGAAAATTCATTGCTTATCAGTGCACCGACACGGTAAGATTTCCACAGTCCCTCTGTCTTAACTTAAGGTCTGTTTGATTTGTTACAGCCAGTGTTAGCGCCATGGTTTATTAATACCTTTAATGGTGTCAGTTCTTTTGACTCGCACCATTTAAGTCCTTATTATGTAAGGCACAGAACTGTATGAACATTATCTTGGGTGCATTGTGAAAAACTTTTCTCGCTCGTTGACATTTTTATAAAAACAGTCCGTTTTATTTTTTGTTGTCAAAGGCCAAGAGAGAGAAGAAAAAAAACTACAATGCAGAAAGTACATTGATCCTAAAAAATGTTTGCTTGAAGGTATGTGGTACCAATATGTTGTGCTTTGTTTCTCTCCACAGCCGCTTCAAATCAAATCAGTGGTGGCCCCGGAGCACGTCAAAGGTTATATCTATGTGGAGGCGTACAAGCAGACCCACGTCAAGGCCGCTATTGAGGGTGTCGGAAACCTGCGCATGGGCTTCTGGAACCAGCAGATGGTGCCCATTAAAGAGATGACAGATGTGCTGAAAGTGGTTAAGGAAGTGACTAACCTTAAACCCAAGTCTTGGGTTCGTCTTAAGAGAGGCCTTTATAAAGATGACATTGCCCAGGTGGGTACACCAGAACACTTGGCTATATACAGGTGCATCTCAATAAATTAGAATGCTGTGGAAAAGTTAATTTATTTCAGTAATTCAACTCAAATTGTGAAACTCGTGTATTAAATAAATTCAATGCACACAGACTGAAGTAGTTTAAGTCTTTGGTTCTTTTAATTGTGATGATTTTGGCTCACATTTAACAAAAACCCACCAATTAACTATCTCAACAAATTAGAATATGGTGACATGCCAATTGAATTACTGAAATTAACTTTTCCATGACATTCTAATTTGAGATGCACCTGTAGTCATAAAGCAAACGTCTCCCAAAAGGGGTGCTAGATATTGTGTTTTGAGTTACGTTATTCGATTTGTCACTTGCACAGCTCTACATCTGTGCCAGGAAAACGTTTGATGCATGTATTTATTTGCCTTTTTTAGGTGGACTATGTTGAACCAAGCCAGAATACGATCTCACTGAAAATGATTCCTCGTATTGATTTAGATCGCATCAAAGCAAGGATGAGTATGGTAGGTTGCATAATCATAATGATCATTTATATTATCATGATATATTTATGCTACCAATCAAATGTTTGGAGTCAGTACAATTTTTTTTTTTTTTTAAAGAAAGTAATACTTATATTCAGCAAGGACACATTAAATTAATCAAAAGGGCAGTTATAGAAGATTTTTGCTTTAATAAATGCTGTTCTTTTGAACTTTCTATTCATCACAAAATCCTGAAAAAAATGTTTACGGTTTCCACAAAAATATTAAGCAGCAAAAGGTTTAACATTCATATTTATAAAAATGTTACTTGAGCACCAAATCAGCATATTAGAATGATTTCTGAAGTACAGTGTGACACTGAAGAAAGGAGTAATAGAAAACTTTTATTTTAAACTGTAAATTTGACAATATTACTGTTTTAATCAAATAAATGCAGCTTTGGTGAGCATGAGACTTCTTTTAAAAACATTTAAAACAATCTTACTGACCCATAACCTTTGGAATGGTTGTGTGACTTTTTAGTGATCTGACCCTGGCTTTGTCTTTTATCCTACAGAAAGACTGGTTTGCAAAGAGAAAGAAGTTTAAGAGGCCACCTCAGAGGCTTTTTGATGCTGAAAAGATCAGGTAATGGAGCACTTGGATTTTGAGTCTCTTATAATCAAAGCCTATTGAAACATGTCAGCTGTACTGACACATGCTCTGCTCCACAGGTCCCTTGGTGGTGAGGTCAGCCATGACGGTGACTTCATGATATTTGAAGGCAACCGATACAGCCGCAAAGGCTTCCTGTTCAAAAGCTTTGCCATGTCAGCTGTGGTAAGAGCCCTCACGCTCATTCTAGTTCTAGGTAGACTTGTGCCGGTATTCGGTAATACGATATATCACAGTAATGAATATGCACAATATTGTTATCGTGGGCTCTTCTAAATACCGTGAATAATTATATATTACAAGTTATTCAGAATTTTGAATGCATTTTAAGAATAGATACCGGCATATCCCTAGTTCGAGGTGTCTGTCTAATTATTCTTTATTGGTTCACAACCCATGTCTCTTTTTGTATAGATCACAGAAGGGGTTAAACCCACTCTGTCGGAGCTGGAGAAGTTTGAGGACCAGCCAGAGGGGATTGACCTTGAAGTAGTCACAGAGACAACAGGTAAATACATCCAGACATAATTTTTTTGTACCAATGTATTGAGCAATCCTTCTGTGAATACAATTTTGCAAAGTTAATCACATTTTTAATTTTTTTTGTAATACAGGTAAGGAGCGTGAGCACAATCTCCAGGCAGGAGACAATGTTGAAGTGTGTGAGGGGGAGTTGATCAACCTTCAGGGTAAAATCCTGAGTGTGGATGGCAACAAGATCACCATCATGCCCAAGCATGAAGATCTCAAGGTGATTAAATAACACGAGTTGCTGTGGAAATATGGTGCCAGTATGTAAATTGTCTCTTGTCAGCGCTTATAGGTTTAGGTGAAGGTGAAGTGTGTAATTTCTGTGCCACTAGCATCACTAAATGGAATTCAAAAGCTTTGCGAGAGTTTAAATATCCTGAAAATCCTGTTTTCCATGATGTGTCCCTTTTACACCATCATTATTGCCTCTTTATCTTGTCTTTGTTTTTATTTAGGACCCTCTCGAGTTTCCAGCTCATGAGTTGAGGAAATACTTTCGTATGGGCGACCATGTGAAGGTTATCGCAGGGCGTTTTGAAGGTGACACAGGCCTCATAGTCCGTGTGGAGGAGAACTTTGTCATTCTGTTCTCTGATCTCACCATGCATGAGGTAGGTTTCACTAAATGTGTACGAACCCTGAATTATTCAGAAAACACAACATACAGCAGTCAGTGTTGTGTTCTCTGTCTGATATGATGTCTTGATTTTGTTCCAGTTGAAGGTCTTGCCCCGGGACCTGCAGCTGTGCTCTGAGACTGCCTCAGGTGTGGATGCAGGAGGCCAGCATGAGTGGGGAGAGCTGGTACAGTTAGACCCCCAAACTGTAGGTGTCATTGTCAGGCTGGAAAGAGAGACCTTCCAGGTAAAGTTCAAGAGAAAGTGACAAGTTCAAGTGTAATGTAAGCTAAATTCGGTAGTACACACTTGCTGGATATGTTTCTTCATCGCAATAGCACACTTTTCACCCTAGTCCCTCTGAGTTCACTCTATGACCAGCCTGGCAAAACCCTTAAATGGCTGTATTGTAGTCATGCAAGTACAGCCCCTAGGCTTGCATTTCAATAACATTGTCATATCAGCAGCAACACGCAGCATCACGAATCAGGGCTCAGGTTGGTGGTTCGTGTTTGTACTTGAGCTGCCAAACATTTTACTTGTCTTGCAATATAGCCAGATAAATAACTGAACTTAGACACAGTAATGTTCTATAGTTTGGGGTCCTAAGATGTTTTTGAAACAAGTCTCTTATGCTCACCAAGGCTGTATATCTTTGTTCTCTGTTTTGATAAAGATTAATAGACCGTAACTATTACTTTAGTTTTCAGTGTTACATAATCCTTCAGAAATCTTTCTGGCTCTTAAGAAACATTTATTATTATTATTATTATTATTATTATTATTATTATTATTATTATTATTATTATTATTATTATTATTATTATTATTATTATTATTATTATTATTATTATTATTATTATTATTATTATTATTATTATTATTATTATTATTATTATTATTAATGTTGAAAACTGTTGTTCTGTTCATCCTTGCTAAATAAAAGTATTAATTTCTTGAGAAAATACTGACCTCAAACTTTTAAACAGCAGTGTACTTAAATGAGTAGACAATTCATAACAATACAGTGCGTCATAAAAAACAATTTGCTTTTACCAGGCGATTATTTTTTATTTTTTTATACTTTTAATACATACATGACTTCACTTCCTACAGCAGTCATATTGAGTTAGTTTTTTCTGCTCTCTGAATTTTCTTTCACAATGATTCATTTTTAGGTTCTGAACATGCATGGGAAAGTATTAACCGTACGGCACCAGGCAGTAAATAGACGGAAGGACAACCGCTTTGCTGTCGCTCTCGATT
The DNA here is from genome assembly GCF_001515605.1 of Sinocyclocheilus anshuiensis. Classification (NCBI taxonomy): domain Eukaryota; kingdom Metazoa; phylum Chordata; class Actinopteri; order Cypriniformes; family Cyprinidae; genus Sinocyclocheilus; species Sinocyclocheilus anshuiensis. The sequence continues at coordinate 241,050 of NW_015549578.1, forward strand.
CAGAGCAAAACAACATCCACGTGAAGGATATCGTGAAAGTCATTGATGGACCTCATTCGGTAACTACCAGAGACCGGGGAAAAAGGTTTGACATTATGTAACAAAACTGCACTGGTGGAAGTTAATATTCTCATTTGTGTGATCCATCAGGGCCGTGAAGGTGAAATTCGCCACATCTTCAGAGGCTTTGCTTTTCTTCACTGCAAGAAGCTGGTTGAAAACGGAGGCATGTTTGTTTGTAAAGCACGCCACCTCGTTCTGGCGGGTGGCTCAAAGGTAGGACTATTCTGTGGACAAATCTTATACATTTCCCAACTTCCCTGTCATATAAGGTCCCCTTTTGTTCCCAAAGCCCAGAGATGTGACCAATTTTACAGTGGGTGGCTTTGCTCCTATGAGTCCACGCATCAACAGTCCAATGCACCCTGGCGGAGGTGGTAAGCAGTTTCATTAAACTCACTGGGTTTTTGCAACATAGTGGTTGAAGATCTGGGCTTTTATCAAAGGGTTGCAGGTTCAAATCCTCCAAGAGGATTTTATCATCCATTTAAACACTATTGTGTTTGTCTGCCAATACCTAAAACTTTAGTTTTGGTCTGTCTGGTTGCCTTTTGACCATTTGAATTTTATCAATAATATAAAGACTATTTATATTTAGACAGGGTTTCCGCGGGGTCTCTTAGTCTTAAAAAGTCTTAAATTGTACAAGAAAGTCTTAATTATGATTTCAAGAGGTCTTAAATTTGGGGACGGAAAGACCAGAATTGCGTTATGGCTGAATGTGACGATTAAACTTCAAAAGGCTAACGTTATGATTTCATTGAATAAACACGAGCGCTGCATGTTCAAAGTCCGGTGCTGCGCTGCTTTGTGTTCTGCCGCTACCGGGAAAACAGTTATATTTCTACCAAATGCTCCACCTGAATGAATGAGCATTTTCAATAAAACTGTTGTTTTGTTCAGAGTTCAGACCAATGCGAAAATCGACCCATGTTTTTACCCTGCAAACACGCAGAGCTTTAAATGTGAACTGGTGGATCGATAAGAAGACAATGCATTATAAAAATCTAAACATAGGGGTGTGCGATATGTATGGTCTGAGATAATATTGTAATTGTTGTTTTAACAATGTGCGATTTGATATTATGAGTATATCGCGAAAAGCAAACACAAAACACACCTACAGAGTGCACGCATACATTAGGTCTAAAGTCTAGGAAAAAGTCTAGCAGGTTAGACTAGTGCGTGTGCGCATTTAGAGTGCGTTCTTTCACTGCATGAATCAGTCTATTAAAATGCATTAAGAATTATCACATAATTTAAGATATGGGGCAGAAAATGTATATCTTTATATCATTTCATATAGTTAATATCACACGAAGAGTGCCGGGGTTTTTTTTCTCCAAAAGTCAGCATGATTACAAATGTCATGTTGATTTCATGCAACAGTTGAATAAACAAGTAGTTAATATTAAGAGTCTTACGTTTTAGACACCATATTTCCTGTTTTTGCTCTATTTCTCCAACAAAAATCATTCCAAACACAGCCACAGTACAGTTTTGCGTCTCTGAGCAACATGACGGTGTTTCGTTCCTGAATGAATCACCTGTTTAAATGATTCGGTTCAATCTCAATGACTCACTTAACAGTGACTTGCTGCCACCTACTGGCAGTTTTAATTTCACATTTAAAGGTACCTTTTCATTTTTTTTATTTATAATTTCAAACATCAGCTTTCAATGTTTTATGTTTAAAATATCAAAACATTATTTATGCAGTTGTAACCGCAGGTTAAAGTATTCCATGTCCCTCAGAGCTGCATTAAACAGTGTGTAAATGCATCTAAATGACACTTCTAATGCTGAATTTATGTCGTTTAATTGATATAATAATTTATTGATAATAATTTTTTCAATTAATATAATAATTAATACTTTTGACTCATCAATTTTCTTAACAATGGTTTAAAGGCTGAAATGTAAAGTTTATCATTTTATAAAACTTTGTTTTTGTGAAAATCTGAACTGTGAATTATGCTTTTTAGAGTAATTTTACAGTTTAATATGGTACTACATTGCCCTACCCTGCTCATATGGTATTAATTTTATTTGTGCAGGTCTTAAAAAAGGTCTTAAAAAGTCTTAAATTTGAGCTTAAAAATCCTGCAGAAACCCTGTTGGATCTAGGCATCATCTGGTGTTTTCTGGTCTTCTTTCCAGGTCAGCAGCACAGGGGTGGAGGTGGTGGCATGGGTCGGGGCCGTGGGCGACGAGACAATGATCTGATTGGGCAGACTGTTCGTATATCCCAGGGACCATACAAAGGTTAAATGAATTATTTGGAGTGACTTTTTGTGAGAAGCTTTTGCTTTGGTTTAGTATTTTGTACAAATTTCATTGCATTTTATAACATGTTATGTGTGGCTTCAGTGTCCAAATCCTTTGAGACCACCACACGTTCACTTTGTCTTGTATTCCTATAAGCTAAAGGTTTTGTAACACCTTCTTCATTTCCACAGGGTACATTGGCGTGGTGAAGGATGCCACAGAATCAACCGCTAGGGTAGAGCTCCACTCAACTTGTCAGACCATCTCTGTGGACCGGCAGCGTCTCACAACTGTGTATGTGGTCATACATAAACATTTATACTTTCTCTGCTTCTTCCACATTTGTTTATTCCATCTTTTGGAATTCAAGCTGCCAATGAAAGTCAGTACGCCTAGTTCTGCTTAACACATTTACACCACATATCAGAAAATGTAAATAAAAGTGGTTGGTCCTGTGGGGGAAATTTCTATGTGAGAATCCTAGCTATTAGTTTCCCTACTACTGTTTGACAGTGCTGCCTCATGTTATTTTTGATTTCACTAGTGCAGTAAACTTTGACCGATAGGACAGGCCAACTTAGCAGCTCTTTGAATGCACAGGGATAGTTGATCCTGGAAAATATTTGCGTATTGCACACTTCAGAGATTGCTTGGTAGATGGATGATTTTAGTGTGTTGATATCTGTGAATCTATGCTGCCATTCAAAAGTTTTGGTTTGGTATTCATCCTGGCTGAATAAACGGTATTCATTTCTTGCAAAAAAAATAAAAATCTAACCGACCTCAAACTTTTGAATAATGTAGTTTTGATATCTTGATGTTTTTTAACTTGTGTTCTCCTGAATTTTCTGTAATTTTTTTTTACACCTAAATCTTTTTGCTTTTTGAATTAGTGGTGGCAAAGAAAGACAAGGAAGGACTTCCACCCATTTACGAACCCCGATGTATGGTTCCCAGACACCCATTTATGGAACTGGCTCACGTACCCCCATGTATGGTAGCCAGACACCCCTCCATGATGGTAGGAAATGCCAAAATATATTCTTATAAACTTAAAAGTGTTCTGCAACACTTTTTTTTTTTTAACCTGTCTTTCATTGTTCACAGGAAGCCGGACTCCTCACTATGGCTCCCAGACTCCTCTGCATGACGGGAGCAGGACCCCCGGTCAGAGCGGCGCTTGGGACCCCAACAATCCAAACACACCATCACGGTAAAAAGCAGAGCAAGACAAATGCGCACATGCAATCAAACAGTCCCAAGTACCTCAACTTCAACTCTTTTTACTTCTGTTTTCAGGGCTGATGACGAATACGAGTTTGCTTATGACGACGAGCCCTCTCCATCTCCTCAAGGCTATGGCGGTACGCCCAACCCACAGACTCCTGGCTACCCAGAAGTGCCCTCCCCACAGGTCAACCCTCAGTACAACCCTCAGACTCCTGGGACTCCTGCTATGTGAGGGCTCATTCAGAGGCTTGATGCTTTTGTTCTGGCTTGAGAACATCTTAAATTGAGTATGTTTTTGCACCGTAGGTACAACACCGACCAGTACTCCCCATATGCAGCACCCTCTCCGCAAGGGTCCTACCAGCCCAGCCCCAGCCCACAGAGTTACCACCAAGTGGCCCCAAGCCCGGTGGGATACCAGAACACACACTCGCCCGCCAGTTACCACCCCACCCCGTCACCCATGGCCTACCAGGTACAGTTTTGGCCACTGAAAACAAATAAAGCAAGTAGTTGGTTGACACTGTATGCTTAAGAAACCAACTATTTGGAGTAGTGATGCACCAAAATGATTTTTTTTTAGCAAACCTGAAATTAAAGTTTTTATTTAGTGAAAATAATGTTTATATAATAATCATATAATCAAATAAAAAACTAAGTTGTATACAAACATTCTAATTACACAAGGCAGTTTTTATATAAACTTTTAATTGTATAATTATTTGTTATTTTAGTGTCATTGCGAAACTTTTATAGCTTTTATTAATGTTTTGAATCCATTTAGTTTTTTATATTTTCCAGTTTTAAAGTTTTAGTAATTTTGTTTGATTTCTTGAGTGTTTGTTTATATATATTAGGGCTGTCAAAATGGCTGAAAAACTAAATTCGAATTTTGTACTTAAATATGATCAAAATTCGAATTCTATTCGAATTTAAAATGACTAATTTCAGTTAGGGTGAAGAAAAGCTTTTGGCTTCTCTCCTGAGGCCACAAGAGGGCGCATCATTGAAAGCATAAGATAACATGACTATGTGCGAAAAAAGTGCATAATGTTTAAAATAATTGTTATAAACCAATTATAATTAAGTTGCTTAAACGACTATAAGCAAAACAGCATCATGTATGTATGTATGTATGCATAGTTTAATACAAAGGGCGGAAAGCCAATCACACAGAGTACATTTCTCATT
>NW_015549578.1:246617-248982 GCF_001515605.1 Sinocyclocheilus anshuiensis
ATGTATGTATGCATAGTTTAATACAAAGGGCGGAAAGCCAATCACACAGAGTACATTTTTCATTTAAAAACATGAGATGCAGTGGGATGGGGAAAAACTCGCCATAAAGTCTCGATATATGTTTTTTTCAAAGTTAAACGTGCATTAATTTTACATGGCTTACTAAACATGCGGCTCTTTTGTGCGAGACGCGAGTGCAACAGTAATAGATGTCTGTCTAGAAAATGTGTGAAATATGCGTTTTGTGTGAACGGCTTGGTTTCGGTTTTGATGTAAACAAGATCTTCTCCGCATTGATGTTCTCTTTTTCCGCAAAATTTTTAATGAACAACGCAGCAGCAGCAGATGCGTTCATCTAGTGGCTTCAACTGAATAGGCTAAGAAAAACATTATAATGCAACGACACGTACATCATCATCGCATCTTGTGCGCCACTGATAAGGCTGCCTCCTTAGCGCACACCTAAAATTCGAATAATGAGGATTTTTATTTTAAATTCGATGAATATTCGAAATTCGAAAAGGAGCGATTTTTATTTTGTTTGTCTATATAATCTTTATTTCACTAATGAGAGTGAAAATGAGAAATGTTACCGTGGCCAGTAGCTGAAATAAAAATTGTTTTCTGTTTTATTTCAGTTAATGTTGATCTCAACTGAAGTTTTTATTTTTATTTTTTTATTTTAGTTTCAGTTTAAGTTAACTGTAATATAAACTGCAATATTAACATTTAAATTGTGGATGTAACAACTTTATGAAAGATTTATTCAAACATACATTAAATAATGAAGATATCACTAACAGGTTAGTGTAAGAATATATTGAATGTATTATAGTGCATATGTTTAACAAAATACTTATCTCTAGAGTTTTCTAGTTAACTAACAATCTGTTTGGACATTGAATGTTTTTCCTGAGGTAAATGTAATGTTACGTGACATTGTTTACAAGCTGATGGAGTGATTACATGAAATGGATTTCAGTAATTTGTACTGTTTGTTTAACAACCTTCTGATGTTCATTCATGTTCATCTCATGATAGAACGTCACTAGCTTGGACCAATAAGGCTTTTTTTCATAATAATTGACTGCACAAACAGTATTGAGTTGATTTGTGCTGCATGTGATCTTCAGGCCAGTCCAAGCCCCAGTCCAGTAGGGTACAGTCCAATGACTCCTGGAGCTCCATCTCCAGGAGGCTACAACCCTCACACCCCTGGATCTAACATCGACCAGGCCTCCAATGACTGGGTCACCACAGACATCATGGTGCGTGTGAAAGACACATTCCTGGACGGAGGCGTCATCAATCAGACCGGTGTCATCCGGAGTGTCACTGTGAGTGAAGTTTTGTGTGATGTTCATTTTGATTTTATCTGAATCTTAGGATCTAGATGTGCTGTGACTTTAAGCAAGAATCTGCAAGTAGAAGCATGTGAGATTTGGATTTGCATGTTGCATATCATGTGCTGAGATGCCCAGGGCTGATTTTAAATTTGGCAATGGATTAAGCTTGTCCCTGTTGTGATACAATCCATTCAGTTAGATTTTATGATGATTCATACCCTGTTATTACCCATACAATTTAACTGTTTCATCCATGGAGAAATTCTTCTTTCACATAGGGAGGGATGTGCTCTGTTTTCCTGCAAGACACAGAGAAGGTCGTTAGTATTTCAAGTGAACACTTGGAGCCTGTTACACCAACCAAAAACAACAAGGTACTGCTGACGTCATGAAACCAAATGTGATAGATACTGTAGTGATTTAATTTTCTTAATGTAAGGTCTTAGGTAATCTTGAGGTGTGTTATTTTGATTTTGAACTTTATCATCATTTTTGGCAAAGAAAACACTTTTTACTTTCCATGTGCTATTATTCAACTAATCGCACGTTTATATTAGTTTAATTAATTCAATATATACTGTTGGGTGGAAAACCATAATGAGCTTTAATATATAGCCTATTTTGCATTCAAGCGCATGCACAGCTTGCCACAAAGCACCGGCACAGGTAATGATTATGTATTGGGAAGAATAGCAAGGAAATATTATATTTTATTAATAAACTATTGTTTTCTATGGTGGCCAAGAGAGCTCAACACACTGCAACTTAAAAAAACACATGCACCAACAAATTAAGGGAAGATCTTCATCAGTTTGACAACACGTGTACTGCAAATACTCAAAATACAGAAACGTGCAAATACTTGCAACACGACCAAATACAGAAACGCGCTGCAATTAGTAATTTGTGGTTACCATGGTTTTAAATATAGTAATCTTTTTTTTTTTTTTTTTTTTTTTAAATAGTTAAAATTAAAAAAAAAAAAAAATTTAAGAAAATGTATTTGTTGGCTATTTGCT
>NW_015549578.1:249133-271408 GCF_001515605.1 Sinocyclocheilus anshuiensis
AAAAAATTTAAATTGAAAAAAAAAAAAAAGTAAATTCCCTTAATTTTCTTAAGGGAACTTGTAAAAGTAAGTTAGTCTGCTTACATAACGTTACAGTAATTGTGTACTTCATCAGGTTACTTAGGCTAATAATATCCAAAAAAGCTAAGGAATCGTATGATCAGGATGTTAAAATAAACAAATATTTCACCTTTCAGAGAAGATATAGATAAGCATGTCCCAGCCAGGTTTGTCACTTGTTGCCGTTCCCTTAAGCATTTCCGTTGTTGTCTGTACATATTTGCAGCGCGTTTCTGTATTTGGTTGTGTTGTGAGTGTTTGCAGCACATTTCTGTATTTGCTCGCATTGTTAGTATTTGCAGCGCGTGTGTTGTCAAACTGATAAAGATGTTTTCTTAATTTGCTGGTGTTTTTTTTTTTTTTCTATTTGCGTATGATTTTTCTTTTGTAGCGTGTTGAGCTCTCTCGGCCACCGTAGTTTTTTGACTCTCTGTCAGCCACAAAGTTGAAGTTGACAATGCTGACTCGCCATCTCCGCAGTACAGTGACGCGCCTTCACAGAGAAATAAATCTTTAATACGGATTACATAATGAGAGTTTTTGTTTTTGATTTGTATTGGTTGATTTTAAAGTAGACATTTTGAGCTTTCTGTAGATATATTTCTCATGCACCTGAAACAGAGACAGCAGAAAGCGTGTCCTGATTGTTTTCTTTATTTTACAAAAGCACAACGTCTTGTTGATATTGTGAGAGTATACAAATAAAATAGACCCTTGACCGTTTCGAATGATGTATTACTCTTATCTGTATGAGCAAAAATGATGCCGTATTTTAAGTAGTTTCACTGTTACCAGGAAAAAATGCCAGTGATCGCGCCGGTGCCTTCATGTCATGCATTAGTGCACTAATGCAGAAAAACTTGGATATGCGCCTAAAAGCGCACGTTTATCCAGGTTAATGTTAGAGCAAATGGCTTTGTAAAGTTGCAACTACTTGCATGTTTTAATGATAAGCCATATTTGAGGTCAATGAATGATAGACGAACGTTTGGATTTTCTGTCCAATATACTGTAATTACCTCAAGGACCAGCCGTTAATGATCTGTCCGTCACGGGCACGGACAGGTTTTTTTTTTTTTTCTGCGACTAACCTACTAATAAAACTTTAGTCGACTAACGTTTATTTGACTATTACGGGGGAGTCCTACAATCTACTAAATATGTCATGATCCAGTATATACTGTGTACTGCTTATAAATGAACAAAAAACTCCAAAGTATATGTAAAATAGTATGCAATATGCGATAATTAACATTTTAGACAATTCTGTGCAACATTGCCATCACCTTGTCACATTTAATCCTGCTCATGGAGTGCAGATATGATATGATATGATATAATATAGTTTAAGATAATACAATTTAAAGTTTCCTTATTACAGTGTAATTATACAATTAATTTACATGCTATAGAATGCAATAAAATTTACACAAAACCCCAAACCAAAGCAATCAGTAATTTGTTATTGCTATAATAAATGCATGTAACATTTTTTTGACAAATTATCTAATTTCATATGTTAGGGGTGGGGGGGGAAATCGATACAGCATAGTATTGCGATATGTTCTGCGGCAATACTGTATCGATACACGGACGCCAAGTATCGATCTTTTATTATACTATTGGTAGAATAATAAAATCAATTTCTTTACAATCCACTAGATGGTGGTGTTGAGTTTTTTTCTGGTGAGGTCGGCTGGGTCACCTTCAGCATGCAGTAAGTTAGTAAAATAAAGAGGGCGGCATTGCGGAAAGTTATCAGGAAAGCCCCGTCCTCATTTAAATCGGATGTATGGACTTGCGTCGGATTTGTAAACAAGGAGGGGGTGTAAGTAGGGATGCACCAAAAATATAGGCTACATATAATAATAATAATAATAATAATAATAATAAATATAGCTGCAAGCAGCAATTTCTGGGGTTCAAGCAGTTAAGGCATTTAAGCACATAAGGAAAAAGATTTTGTGTTAACATGGCTGTAATCACCTAAATCAATGATTAAAAATAGCATTTTGGGCAAATGCAGGTAATTTACCAAAGAAATATGATGATTTTTAACAGTTATGACTGTTATAGCGCCACCTATGGTCCGATCACCCTGAAACTTTGCACGCTTCTTAAGAGTCAGCAGTCACATGTTTTCACCAAGTTTCGTAAAGTTTTGAGTTTTCGTTTAGGTTTTATAGGCTTTTGGATATATGTAGCCACGCCCCTTTTCTAAATGACCCTGTTATAGCTCACCAAAGGACAAAATTCAAAATTTATTTCATAATTATTGATCTAGAGAGTCCAGATGATATTACTGCAGTGGTTTGATCGAGATTGAGCGAAAAACCTAGGACTAGTTCAAAAAAGTAGGTTTTTAACATATTCGTGAATAATTAATGAACGATTTGATTGACAGCAATGGTTCTTGAGGCAAAGTTGTGCATTATGAGGAGATCTATCAAATGATATGCATATTGTGTGACATGTTCTACAATTTGAGGTCATTTTCTATACAAATATTGTATATTTGAGGCCTTTTCAACTGTTATAGCGCCACCTATGGTCCTATCTCCATGAAACTTTGCATACTTGTTAAGAGTCACCTGACACATGTTTTCACGAACTAAGATTAGTAAATGCTGAAGAACTATTGTTCATTCTTAGTTCATGTTAACTAAAGTAGTTAACTAATGTTAACTAATGAACCTTATTGTAAAGTGTTACCAATATTAATATAAATTCTGTCCAGTTTTATTGTTACTTTCAGTAAAAGTGTGGTTATTTTATTGGCTTGTGTTTTTTTTTAATTCAGTATCATTAAAGTTGAGTTAAATTTAAACAGTCTTACAAAATTACTTTATATTATTTAATAAAATAATAAATCATTACAAAGCCTTTTCGGTTTTGGTTTTCGGCCAAGTGCATCCAGAATTTTCGGTTTCCGTTTCGGCCCAGAATTTTCATTTCGGTGCATCCTTAGATGTAAGACTGCATGTTTTATTTAATTTAATTTAAATTTAACAGTAATTTACTTTCAAATGCCCCAATTGCTGAAGGGTCTGCACAACTTTTTAGTACAATTTCAAGTTGCACTGTTCAAAATACCTGTAGTAGCACAGGTTATAAATTTTACAATTATAAATGTTTACATTTAATTAACATGGACTAGACTAGAATGTAATACAAATAGTAGAGTTTGCCAGGTGCATACAACATTTATGACAGGTTTTCATGAAAGTGTTGGTCAGTTTGTCTGCTTGACAATCCCATTTTGCACTGCAACAATAAAACTGAAGTGAGATAAACTGAGAAATGTTACTTTTTAGTTCAAACAGATGTCAAAGTTTTCCTTTGGGGACATAATTTGAAGTTGGAAAAATGAGGCCTCTGGTGGCCACCCCTATCATATATACATACATAAACTGTTAGGCCTTTAATTTCTTGGGAAATACTGGATTTAGAGTTTTTAGAGAACCACAAGTCCATAATCATGAAAGTCACAGCTGCAAGAACCAATGAAGCATATACTTGCCTGAAATCACTCTTGAATGGAATCCATGCTGCAGACACTTAAGTAATGAGAATTAACCAGGGCAAATTTTGCTGGTCTCCATTATTATAGTGGATGCGCAGTGAAGAGTTTAGGCAATGAACAGTTGTGGAAGCAGAGACAGAATATCACTTGGATATAAGCCTGCTGCTCCTCCCACTGAATCAGATGTCCCAAATTCAGCTTAAGAACCTGGTTATTATGTGTCACAGTCAGTTGTGTTGTAACAACAAATTTGGAAAAATGTTTCTCCAACATAAATAAATGTGAATGTGTGCTTCTCAGGTGAAGGTGATTCTGGGAGAGGACAGGGAGGCCACAGGAGTCCTGCTCAGTATTGATGGTGAAGACGGCATTGTTAGAATGGAGCTGGATGAGCAACTGAAGATTCTCAATCTCCGCTTCCTTGGGAAATTGGAACCGTGAAAAACAGCACGCATTTAAACATATTTTGCTATTCGAATCCAGATGCTGCAGATCATTCACTTTGAGTGAGCTTTCTTTTTTTCTTCTGTTTGTCTTCATCTACATTGTGAAGTAGCTGGCATTTTACATCTTTTTTTTCCCTTACACTTAGTCGAAGGTTTTAGTGGATAGTCTATTTTGTTTCTTCTGTGGTGTAGAAACATACTTTTTGGCAAACTGATTCCATGTCAAATAAAATGTGAACCGTGAGTTCCCAAATCCATCCATCCTGAGTTTTCGCATGAAATATTTCATAGCTGACGGCTGTTCGTTTTAAACTTTTTATTGCCTGCTGGTGTTTAGAACATCGACCATAAAGAGGAATTCCATTTTTATTCACTTAATGAGTGATTTGAGCTCCAACAGATGAGATAAACCGCTGTGCTCTGCACCACGCAAGTTTATTCAACATCATGCTCCATTACATTACTGGTCCATTACATTACTGAACCTTTAATGTCATTAATAACTCTTGTATATTCTGAGCGCATTAAAGGTCTTTCAAAACCCTTTATTCCGTGATTTGTATATTTCCTCCTTGCTCACTAAAGGGAAAAAAATGCCCCAAGGTTAAATACATTAGGAATTATGTAACATTTTTATTAAAACCTATGCATCAGGTCTGAGAAAACTGGGAAAAGGACAGTCAAACATGAAATCAGTGAAAGTCTATAACTTCAGCTTCTCTTAGTTACAGGGTTCATGAGGATTTTCGTAGTTAATTGGAACATAAAAGATGGTGCTGTTCTTTGGACAGGGATGTCCTGTGCTGTTAGACCAAGGTAACCGATCAAACTTTTGCTCTTGTTCTTGTTTGGGGCATCCAAGGGTTTGGTTCCTGAAGAGATGGATCTTCAGCTGGATCCACGCTTCACGACCCTAAAAATGAGGAAAGAACAGTCATGCTTTTGGGTTTAGATTTAATTGTAATTTACTTATTTTACTTTTTAATCATTTATTCATGTTATTAAGACTGGGTATTAATACAGATTTTCCAATCCCAATTCATCTGAGGATATTTCTGTTATAATGCCATTTTTGCTTGCATCTGGAAGAAGCTCTGAGAGAATACATTCAATTTATACATGTACATTGATGCAGTATTTCACAGTTGATTAATTATAACTCGTCTTTTTGAACTGCTTATTAAAAGTAATTTATTTCATGAATCTAGCTACACGTTTAGTGCTGTACGTTTTTGGTTCGTTATTTGTGAATCAGACTACACTTGTCGTGCTATGTTGTTTTTACGTGATGCCCACAAAGACAACTCAAAAGCGACGTTTCTTGCCATCAAAACAAAAAAAAAACTAGGCTACTAAGTCTAACTCGTATTCACAAAATATGATTGAATGTTATTTATTATCTAGTGCCATCTGCTGGGCAGGAAGCAATAAGTACAAATGTCTTTTTACACATCGGGATTTTGGGACTGTTCAGTTGACAATCCCTATTAAACTCAATATTTCTTGATATTCTCGACTGAATATAGTAAATATGATTTAACAATGCTTATCTCACCTCGCTGTCCGTCACACACTGCAAATCATAGTTTTGTCCAAGCAGCGGGGTCAGAACACCACGTATGTCGTCATGCTGCAGATCACATCACGGAAAGATTGATGAAGTGTTGCTTATCAAATGTATTAAAAACAGAGATAGCCAGTCCAATAAACTTACCTTATATGACACTTCGCATGAGGTTTTGATTCCAGATTTTTCCAAGATACTAATAAAAAAATTAAATAGGGGAAAACAGATGAGCGAATGATAAAATGATATCATGGTATATGTGCTAAAAACACCCACTTATCAATGTCGAAGAGTTTCCGAAGCTTGACTGCGGCTTGGAAATAAAGAAGCGGTGAACCCATGGCCTCCACACAGCCTGCACACGTCCCGTGTTTAATCCATTCCTCCTTCCTGCCAAATCAAATCAATCACTATTGCTTCTTAGCAGTGAAAATATGACTGAGCTACTGTCAGACATACCAGATATTAAAGCAGCACTATGTAACTTTTTCTGTGTTCAAAATTTGCAAAAGGTATATAATGAGCGAGTACATCATGAATTCATTTTCCAAACCGCGTTTTTGTCTTATTCCTAATCACTACGGTACACGTATAATAAGTACTTATATTTGGACTATTGTAGCCTGGTCGGGTCGTCACCGCTGCGGAGTAACACATACCTGCGTGAATCGCCAGAGACATAAACTTAGAGAAGTAGCTCCGGTTGGAATGTTCTTCCGCGGGATGTGTGCAGTTATATTTATTAACCGCTAGAGCGCCAAAAGTTACATAGTGCTGCTTTAAACTTAAAATGCTCATTTTTTTCCACACCTTTACTATGGAAATGTGTGTTTCAAGCTGTGAGACATTAAATCACAAAACACTGAAAGATCATAGTTTGTGTTTACCAGAAGTAGAAGAAGTGCTTTCCTTTTATAAACGATGGCCACAGCTTAGTGAGTTCAGGCTCAATTTCCTGAACATAAACAAGATGTTACATTTTATATTGGTGATGTTTCAAAAAATAACAATAAAAACAAATAAACAGTGGACTGAAGTATTTTTACCTCAAGATGGGAATGATATATCGGCCAACAGTCACAGCAGTGACCAGTACGTATAGGCCTAAATGTCATTAGAAAATTTCAAAATAAAGAAATTAATAATAATGTCAGAAATAATCAATTAAAGACCAATCAAAAATACAGAATGTTCCTGTGAACTGTTCATTTTCATATGAGCGGGAGTGGGAACAACAGCCATTTAATTCCTCACCATAGGCCATGGATGGTCCAGTATTGAACAGTTTGTGGTATTTTGCAGCTGGTTTTGTTGTTAATATCCTGTGGGAGGGCAGGAAAAAAGAAGATGGTCGTTTTAAGTAGAAGTAACATGAAAGAGAGAGTTCACAACCGTTTTCATATGAAGCACAGATATCAATATCAGTTATACGCTTCACATGATTTCAGGCAGATTGCAATAGCGTCTTGTGTAAAGTTTACTAGCACTGGTGTAATATATAAAATAAAATATAAAGACATACAATACAGAAACTCCCAGGCCATTGAAGAGTGAGATGCATACAAGTCCAGTTGCACGAGCTGAAAATGAAAAGGGAGTTGTACTTTTTAAATTACTATTTGTACTATTTAAATTCTGTGCAGCCCTGCATTTCTGTTGAAATACATTCTTTTATTGTTTATTTAACTGTGCTCATTTGCAGTATTTAAAGGAATAGCTCACCCAAAAATTAAATCGTTTCTTCATCTGAAAAGATTAGGAGAAATTTAGCATTACATCACTTGCTCACCACTAGATCCTCTGCAGTGAATGGGTGCCGTCAGACAGATGATAAAAACATCACAATGTTCCACAAGTAATCCACACCACTCCAAGCCATTCAATTAACATCTTGTGAAGTGAAAAGCTGTGTGTTTGTAATAAAACCATCATCAAGATGTTTTTTTTTTATTTTACTTCAAACGAGTCCTCTATCCATAGTATTGCTTTCTACAGTAAAAAAGTAATCTTGCCTAAATCAGGAGAAAAATATGCACAGATCAAACCATTTACCAGTGAAAACAGTTGTAAACAATTATGTCGGTGAATTTTGATGTGAGAGGACAATAGGGGAAGAACGTTTTACAGGAGGAAGCACTATTATGGATTATAGACTGGTATTTTGGCCAGAAGCGACAAAAAGTTCAAATGTCTTGATATATGATGATATTTGTTTATTATAAACATGCAGCTTTTCAATTCACAAGATGTTAATTGATGGCGTCGTGTGGAATTATTGTGATGTTTTTATCATCTATCTGACGGCACCCATTCACTGCAAAGGATCCATTGGTGAGCAAGTGATGTAACATTTCTCCAAATCTGTTCCTATGAACAAAAAATCATCTACATCTTGGACGGCCTGAGGGTGAGTAAATTCTCACCAAATTTTCATTTTGGGGTGAACTATTCCTTTAAATATTTGATAGATACTGCTGGTCTGTACTAGTCAATAACGTATGGTGATTTATTAATTAAAGAATATTTGAATGACTGTGTCTTACTGCCTCGTGACAGTCCCAGAACAGTGTCCATCATCATTCGTGAGGACCCAACCAGTGACCAGAGCAGCAACGCAGGCCCAGAGGATGTGTTTATCTGAAACAACACAGCACAATTCAGTTGAAGCAAAATCTATAAATTCAGAACAACTGCAGTCTGACCTATATATAACCTATAAATATATTTCTTTACTGAGATGAAAGCGTGAAGTAACTACCGTAGCGCATGTTGATCCTGCAGTTCTGAGCTCCTGTGATAGTGTCAGCTTCACTTTCCTTTCCCCTAGTCTAATGCAGAAGCGAAACACACCACAAACAAGTGAACGTTCTATGTTTGCATGCCTGAGAAAAGGAAGTGATACTGCCATGCAGTATGATTAGAAAGAGACTGGGGAGAATTGGAGAAAGTCTCGCCTGAGCGATCTTTAATAATCGAGGCACTTGAAAAGTGCAAGATAATCATGATAACAGTGCCCTTTCAAGCCCAGTTTTTTAGCTTTATATAACACAAAGTTTTTTTTTTATAAGTTATTTTCTTACACAGAACCTTTTTAATCAAAATACAAATAAAACAATAATTTTATATTGTTTACCCACTGAACTTTTTAAAATCATGACTGAATTAAATGTCCTTTTATTAAATATGCACACACTGGCATATTATTATAACATAACATTATATAACATATGATATTACTTCACAAAGCAAGATATCACTTAAAATTGCCTTTGAAAGACACTAACCAATCAAATGCTAATGTTATAGGTGACATAGATATAAAATAATGAAAATTAAATGCTTATTTGTCAGATGGCTGTAATTTTATTATTTTATTTTTTCATTTTATTTTTGAAGGTTTGGTAAGTTAAGCTTAAAAACAGTTGTGACAAAATGTAATGCTTATTTGTCTGATGTGCCATTTCATTATTGTATTTTTTAATTTAATTCTATTTTATTTTTGAAGGTTTAGTAGGTGAAGTTGCAAAATAGCTGTGGAAATTCAAAATTGTTAAGTCCAACCAAAATCATGACTCCATTAATATTTTAATAAAACTTTATCTGTTGTAGAAATGATGACCCACATTCTTGAGAATGTCAGATTTCGGGACAGTAATTAATTGTTTTGATATTAAATAATCTTTAACTTTAAAATGAAGAATGGAGGTAGTAGTGTAGGACCTTTGGACTGGCTCTATTCATGACAAAATACAGGCATAGTTTAAAGGTGACATATCATGAAAATCTGAATTTCCATGTTTTAAGTGCTATAATCAGGTCCCCGGTGCATCTACCAACCAAGGAAACGTGAAAAAGATGAACCCAGTACCCACATTCTTGAGAATGTCAGATTTCGGGACAGTAATTAATTGTTTTGATATTAAATAATCTTTAACTTTAAAATGAAGAATGGAGGTAGTAGTGTAGGACCTTTGGACTGGCTCTATTCATGACAAAATACAGGCATAGTTTAAAGGTGACATATCATGAAAATCTGAATTTCCATGTTTTAAGTGCTATAATCAGGTCCCCGGTGCATCTACCAACCAAGGAAACGTGAAATAGGTTAACCCAGTGACTTTGTTTTGGTAAGCCCTTTTCTGCAAGCGTCTGAGAAAACGAGCGGGTCAGATTTGAGAAGTGTCTGTCTGAGCACTGCAAGAGAGGGGCGTAACTTGAAGGGGGCGTAACTTGAAGGGGCGTAACTTGAAGTTGTCCAAATCACACAGAACCACGCGAGATGTCAAAACGAGATGTTGTCGGGCTGCGTTCGAAACCGCATACTTTCTAAGTTATAGGCACTTAATTTCTTTAAGTACTTACTTACCGAGCGCTATGAGAGTGTACAGCCTGAAGTACAGCCTGAATGCGTTAAGTATGAATGCGATTCGGATATCATCCGCTATGTTGACGTTATCATGTGACCTACGACGTTATAACAAGCGCAACAGCTTAAAAGATATGAGTGACAGGTTTAATTAATCTATCTGTATTGTATCTTGATAATGGTGAAACTTGCCCATTTTGTGGTCTTGTTGAAGAAACAGCTGCCCTTTTTTTTGTGATTGTAGTATAGCCAATACATTTTATACACAAGTTCAATACACAAGTTCTTATATGTTTAACTCCACTAATGTGATCCAGTTTTATCCTTAAAGCATTTAAAAAAAGTTATTACGAAAACCCAAAATCGTTATCTCTGGAATATTTTGTTAATTATTTTGTGCAAAATGTTTTATCCACAAGCAAAAGTGGCTTAAATCTCCTTTGGTGTAAGTATTACTACTTGAACATTAAGATTACCCCAGAATGAATTGCATCGTTTGCCCACCCCAACATTTACATGCAATAATAATGATAAATGCTAACCAATAATTACTTTTTTTACTTATAATATTATAATATTTTTTACTTATAATATTATATTATATAACTTATATTTTTTTGTCGTGACAGCTATACATAAATATACACTAGTTGAACAAATGCAGTCGATGTGAATACATCAATTTTCAATCAAGCAATTAATACATGAATTAATAAAATATTAATATTTTATTTACTGACAACAATAAGAAACATGATTCCCAAAGCTTCAAAATTTGTGCATGAAATGTGTTGCACATTGAGCTCAATTAGGAACAATCTGAAAAATATAGAACGGGACACATTATAAACCTAATCAGCTTGGCTGGTGAATATTAATTATTTGACGACATTTTTTACTAGTTGTAACTGATCGACTAAGATGCAGACATTTTTCTACTTTTTATGTGTTTTATGTGCAATGACTTTAATAGACTTGTTGAGCACATTTTAATTAATAGATTAAAAATATTTTTTTTCAAAATTAGTTTTTGGGTAGTGGGAAGAAAGTCAAATATTAGGCTGATAAAACTGTATTGATAATATCAAGATAAGAAAAAGTCTCATTGGTAGAATTAAATCATAAAATTCTTGGAAAGTGGTGCACATTTTATATTTATTTTTTGATTATTTTTTGTTGCCTTTTGTTTCCTAATAAATTATCTGTGGGGTATTTTGAGCTGAAACTTTACAGTCACAGTCTGGGGACACCACAGATTTATATTACATATTGTAAAAAGGGGCATAATATGTCTCCTTTAAGACATTTTAAGGCATTATGCTTCAATGAAAAACATATTACAATATGCTTTGTAAACATGAAAAATGACTACTACTTTGCAGTTCAGTGTTGTATGTCAGCTGGCAGCTTGGCTGTTCAGAGTGATCTTTCACCGTCTAAATGCTTGGCTCTGGTTCAAAAGCTCTGCAATATGTGTGTGTCCTTGTAAGGGCCCCAACTAGACAAGAATCAACAAGCTCAACCGAGAGCAGCGTCGGACATGAGGCATTTACTGGTAAATACACTGCTGTTCTTCTTTATTCTTCCATAGTCTGTTGCATAACAGCTGTAGATGTGTTTTCAGGAAGAATCTACTCCTAAAATACTTGTGAAACAGGAACTAAACCACACAACGATACTCTGACCACCGTACTGCAGACATTGCTTGGGAAAGCTGGTTATTAGATGGTAGTCTTGTTTTTGATACGAAAAGATTGTTGTTGTTTTAAAGTTGTACTGTAATCATTGGTAATTTCAATGGATTTAGAATGACTGACGGCCTTAAATGACCTCTAAAGAAAACACTCAACAGTCACCTGATACCGAAGCACATGCTTTATGAGCAAACAATTCAGTTCCAAACTTTTTGAATGTGCAAACAAATCTGTTTTAAAAAACCTAATCAGAAATAATTTTAAGTACTCTACATGGAATCTAACAGATCATAGGTTTGCATGTAAACTTGTTGTCTTGAGTCTCTGCAATAAGTGTGTTCTGATATGAAATGGACACGTGTTTTTTTTTTTAAATGGACACTGAAGAGGTCATGTCACCATTAGCCTCTCCACATTTAGCAAGCCTACATGCAGAAAAACACACGCTGGTGGACAGTGAAGTAAAAAGGGGTGGGACGTTCTAAGTCCAACCCACCATTGTGTATTATGATCTGATTGGTTTGTTCCAGGTGCTGGTGAGCAGCAATTGGCTAAAACCACAACTCATTTCTGCTCCACATGAGCTGGGTTGACCTTCAGAACCATAAAATGTTGCATTCCTTTCACATGTTTCATTCTACTTAACTTACTCGAAATATAGCAAAGATATTCAAAATATTTAGGTGTGGAGTTGCTTAGTCTTCTCTTTGGGGTCCGAGAGTCCCAAAAGAAAAGCTCAAATATACAACCTAGGCTACTTAACACAGACTTAGGTTGATAATTCATGAATTTTCCTAATTTAATGAGGAAAAACACAACAAAACTGTCTTTAATGTAAAATGTCAATGGAAAAACTTGTAAAGCCATAGAATCTGTATGCGACAGATAGAAAGCTGTTTCTAGCATGTCTTAGCACATCACTAGCATTTTTGCTGCTATCATGTTTTAACGTTTTAGCATGATTCTAGCATGTTTTAGCATTTTGTTGGCATGTTTTAACATGTTGCTAGCATAATTTGACATGCTGCTACCGTGTTTTAGGCTATAATTTCAGACATTGCTTACATATATTAGCATGGAACTAATGTGTTTTAGCACATTGTTCTACAATGTTTATGGGATGAATGTTTAATTGACATGACTGAAATATCACTGAATATGCTTCAATAACTCGCATACTTAAAATGTAATGAAACTTTGGTTATTTCAGAGTGTTCCCCGGCTAGCCTCACGGGCTTTCAACACAACAGTCCGGCAAATGAAAAACAAGGTGCCCGACAGACAGAAGGTTTTCCTGGTAAGAAGAATTTCAGACTGACATGATGTCAAAAATACACTCTCATACATAAAATATATTAATCAGTTTAGATGGCATGTGCACTGTGCTGATTTACATTTGCACATTTCAGAGGTCAAGTAAAAAGCATATGTACTGTAAAACACATTCAGTTAAAACTGATTAATCTATAGTCTGAAACTCTAGCCCTGAAATGTCTTCATCCAGTTATATACAACAGTCTGTGCATCTTTATAGTGCAAAGACATTTATGATTCTTTAGTAATCATTTACTCATGTCATTCCCACAATACAATAATGTTTATTTTATTTACAACTTTCAAATTCAGTGTGAATGACTTTCTTTCCTCTGTGGAACATAAAAGAAGATATATAAAAAATGTTGGTAACCAAACAGTTTCAGTTCCCATTGACTTCCATTGTATGTAAAAAAAAGAAAAAGAAAAAAAAAAGAAAATACAATAGAAACCAAAACTGTTTGGTTCCAACATTATTCAAAATATTGTCTTAAAGATATAAATATCTTCTATATGGTAATGTAAAATAAATAAATAATTAATTAAGAATTTATTACTTATTGTTAATAACTGTAAATATGTAAGACCTTTATAAGTTATTAATAATTTAGAATAAATAACACAAATAAATAAATAAATATGTATTATAGAACTAATTAATCATTATAAATCAATCAGTAAATAACTATATTAATTATTAATATTCACATTATTCTTTGTGTATCTAATGTGAAGAAACATTATATTTCTACCTGCAAAGATTACTTTCGCATAACAAAAGGGACTTTTCAATTAATACAACTATACAAATTTTATGTTGCATTGTGGCCGTACATTGCAAGAGTAACATCTCCTTTTATTTGCAACATTTATCCACACTTACAGGAGGATAACGGTCTGCCAGTCCACATTAAAGGAGGCTCCACTGATGCCCTTCTGTACCGTTTGACCATGACCATCACAATAGCAGGTACAAAACCCTTGTGGACAATCATGACAACTTGACATTTCTTTTTTATTTAGGTTTATAAAATGCACATACCAGTATTAAGAGAAGTCTTCTCTCTCTTTGTGGTTCTCTTTAGGCACTGGCTTTTCCTGTTACTGGTTGCTGGTGGCCTGTATGCCCAAGAGTAAAGCATAAAAACTTGGATACTGCATGATGCTGTACAAATCTATTTCATTTTAAATATCTTAAACAATAAACCACATATATGAAAGAGGAATACATTAAATTCTACATCTACAACTTTTATACAGACGTGTTTGGTCACTACAGTATACACTACTGTTCAAAAGTTTTTGAAAGAAAAGTATTTATGTACTTATAAGAAGTACTTATGCTCACCAACATTATCAGTGTCTTTACTATCACTTTTGACCAATTTAAAAGTATTAACCGCTTTAAAAATCGTTCCAACTTTTGAATGGTAGTGTATCACTGGCATGAATCAACAATACACACTTGGCGCCACCTAGTGGCTATAGCAAAACACAGCTTAAAATAAAAGGTTGTTCAGATTTATTAAAAAATTATTTGTGATCTAACTGCATAACACAATTTAAAAACTGCTCACTGCTTATTGAATTGGGTTTGTGCCACAAGAAGAAGTCAGCAATTTTTTAAAAACTTTGGTCCAAAAAGATACCAAACAATACTTTGAATGCTGTGCAAAGTTATTTTTTAATATCATTCTTAAAAGTCAGTTAAATTTCATACAAAGATGAAAAAGCCCTTTTTTTAGTGGTTTTGGTACAGCATGCATAAGTGCAGTAAGCTGAGGTTCTCACTTGTGGGTAAAATTGCAAGAAGCATAGCTGCATTGAAAGAATAACACATTTTTTAAGATTTGAATTCAGAAAAAAAATCCTGTTTTTATCAGGAATTAAGATAAATTTACAGAATTTAAAAAAACGTATGGAAAGCATCATGCAACCAAGATGCTAAAAAACTACCGAGATGAAAGCGTAAACATCTAATAAACCTTCAGATTTGGGAAATCTTACCCTCTTACATAGGGTGACATAAGATAATTCAACACTGTGCATTCTGAACACTATTATGAACTCTTTCCTGCTAGTTATAATTATATACAAAATTAACCAATCAATTCAGTAAAATTAATTCATCAAGACACAGAATGCAAAAATCTATAGGGGTCGGTAAGATTTTTAAATGTTTTAAAAAAAAAGTCACGCTCACCAAGGATGCATTTTTTAAATCAAAAATAAAACCGCAATAATTTGAAATAACTGTTTTTATTTTAATATATTTTAAAATGTAATTTTAAATTTCCTGCATTTTTAGCAGCCATTTTCAGTATCACATGATCCTTCAGAAATCTATTTCTGAATTCTACATCAGAATTCTAATATGCAGCTTAATAAACATTTCTTATTATTATCAGTAATAATAATTATTATCAGCTAATCAATATTTTTGTAGAAACATTTTTTCAAGATTCTTTGCTGAATAGCAAGTTCAAAGGAACAGAATTTATTGAAACAAATCTTTTTGTAACATTATAAATGTCTTTACTGTCACTTTTGATCAATTTAATGCATCCTGGCTGAATAAAAATCACTTCTCCAGTAGTGTAAATATTTGTCAATGTGCAGTTTTTGTGCAGACATTACCAGTGCATTAAATTCCTGTTAGACAGTCAAACACTTATCCCATCATACTGCCCTTGGCATTTTGGGATATTCCTTCCATTTTCTGAAGCTTGGAGATAAAGGCATACACGCTATCCCATGATGCTCTAGTAGTCTAGCGCAAGAAGCGAATGCTCATCTTGTGGTCAATGTTGACCTTCTCCAGAGACTAAACAATAAACAGGTTGAAACGCAATTATTAGCAGTCACGTTCCATCAACATAATAACAGGTGCTTTTATGAAACACCGTGAATGCAGAATTTCAGGTGATACCTTACGAAACTCCTCAAACGATATTGCATCGTCACGGTCTAGATCTGCTTCCTGTATAGTGCGGTCTGCTATGCTCTCCAGCTGCTCCTCTGTCACCTGCATCCCCAGCATGGCTCGGAGAACCTGTCAATCAGTCTGCTGTCAGTCTTGATCATTTTGTGAGAAAACAGCTGAAAACATGAATGAAGAAGCTAGTGACCTTTAAAAGCTCATCTCTGGAAATCTTGCCATCCTTGTCTTGGTCATACAACTGAAACGCAACTACAGGAATGAAGAACCAGGCGAGATTTAATGGAACAAGATTATTTAGACTCAAATCAATATCTCATGTCCATTTATTTATTTATTTGGTGAACAGCAGTGTAATAAGCAGGATATTATTCAGTCAGATGGTCATTATCGTGAAATAAACCCTTTCAGGGTGTCCTTTATTCTGTGATAATGGCCGTCTGAATGTACATTATCTCTACAGTAACATCACCCATTCCATTACTGAGAGGATGTGGGTAATCTCCCGGGTAAAAGCAAAAGCAAACATACATCTGAGTTTGTTGCTCCTGCTATTGATGGGTTCAGGAGAATTGGGCTCTTTGGGTCGGTTCTTGTCAACAGGCCGGAAATGAGCCAGGATCTTCACAAAAGTGTGGAAGTCCACCGTTTCCTTCCTGAGATTATCATCATTTATGACTTCAAGACACAACTGAAAAATACCTTTTTGAGAAATGTATTCAAGCATGCTGTATCTTTCAGAACTAATTTCCTGATCATTGTGCAGTTTATTTTTGTCAATAACCACCAACTTAGACAGGAAAGACCGTCTGACCAAAATATGAATCGACTAACCACCAGTTTCGTTTTTATGTGTCATTTAGGGGTGGGGTTATCTGAAATAGAATCCAATATTCAAGACTCCAGTGTGAACATCAATTATTTTCACTCTCCTAATGTTTGGAGCTCATGCTAAGATTCATTACCCTGGGGAGAAGAAGGCACCTATTATTCTGTCTCCTATGGGGTTCATCGCCAGCTCCTTTATGGCTCCAAAATCCTGGGGACTGTGTGAGAATGAGACAAGACCAAAGGGTCAATATTTCTGTAATTACAAAAGACATCTTAACTGAGTCTGTGTCATGGATATAACTAAAATATCAGTCTCACCAGAGATGACCTCGTCCTTTTTTATCCAGAGCTTTGAAGCGATCATGGAGACGAATAATGTGGGCAGGCGAGACTGGAAAAGAGAAATCACATTAACTGTTGTTTCACTGAAGCCCTGTAGAATCATGACTCAACAAATAGGCTAACAAACGAGCTCACGTGGACCGTAAACAAATAGAACTGAACATTTCATCAATTCTCCTCTACAACCAGCTTCACTGAAATTCATTAGTGCATTGTTATTTTTAAATTGCTCGACATATAGACATACATTTTTGTTGTACAATGTATTTGAGTAACACGTTTGCAACTGGGAAATTCTCAAACTGAACTGCACCTGTCACTGTCAATCTAGGACAGTTTTCGCTCATGCAAACCGAATTTTTACCCAATATTTCAGATACGTTTATCTTAGCGATCATACGCCTGAGAGTTACAAATAAAAATGGCAACAAACGTGCAGGAAAAATGTTATTTCACGTCGTTGTTTACTCGTTCAAGCGCGACAACAATAATAAGCCAGTAACAAAACACGATTGTGTCAAATGTCACTCACAGCCAGTTTCTTGCATCAACACCTCGACGTTTGGGATTTTTAATAGGGTGGAGCTCGTCGAACCCATTTTATATAGTTATGTATTGACAGCTTTCGAGCATTTAGCCCATATCCAGAGAACCAGAGAGCAAAAATGGATGAAAACTAAAAAGTCACGACATTAAAAATCTGATTTTACAAGTTGTTAACGGAATGTTCGCATACGCCGTTGCTTTTGCTTGCTCAGAATAATGCAAGCTCTGTTTACACAGATCACAACGCCCACTACACTATTGAAATCTGATTCGTTTGAGTCGAATCTTTTTAATGACTCCACAAAATCCGTCTGAGCGGTTGAATGATTCGTTTACGAATTGGACTGAATCGGTGAACTGACATGAACTGAGAACCTTCTCTGTTTGAACGAACGTCCGACTTGTAATGAGCCAAGAACCATAATGTTAGACAACTTTCCAAAATGTTAAAAATAAAACGTATTGGAAATACTTTCATCCCGTGATTGTATGAATGTTTTATCTGACAAGACAATTTTGTACAGTTTTGTAGAGAATTAATTTTAGATTAATCTATATTTCGGAGCTAAATCATTGTTGCGACTGAACTCGGGCACATGAACAACAAACGTTCCTGAAAATAAAACTAAAAAACGTAATAAACAGCAATATGTGTCTACATGAATTAGTGTTTAATGTCCGCTTGCGCTATTTCGGATACAACGTGATTACGTAATCACGTACAGCATGAGCATAAAATGAATCATTGAACCGGTTCTGTGAAATTGTTTAAAAGAACCGATCAGCTGAAATGAGTCGGACTTCCCGCTACACACAATAGCACTCTTATGTATGTATATATTTATGCGTTTGCTCATAATAATCGCATTTAATCTATAACTAATAGCATGTTTGTTTTGTTTTTGTTTATGCCAAGTTATCCGTACATTTTGCAAATCGCTACACACAATAGCACTCTTATGTATGTATATATTTATGCATTTGCTCATAATAATCGCATTTAATCTATAACTAATAGCATGTTTGTTTTGTTTTTGTTTATGCCAAGTTATCCGTACATTTTGCAATACTTGTACAATGTATTATTTTTATGGCAGCATCGCACGATCACCCAGATAATTTTATCAGATTTCTTTCTTCTTGTGAGAAAGAACATACACCAAAAGTTTCGCAACAGTTAGTCTCCTCTGCACATTAATAGACAATGTTTGTGGACAGAATGCATTTGGTAGCGTTTATGACAGGCTCAGCGCCTTTTAATACACTAGATGGCACCAGAGTCTTTCATATGAGATGAACGCCCATCTACCCCGGTCCACTGTCTGTACACTTGACTGTCTATGTAAGTTATTAAAATATTAGTGTAAGAAGTTACTCTAAAGCCATTGATTTCGTTCAGTTTTAGTTACATCTTTAAAATAACTAATATTTCCCCTGATGCTACACTGTCTTGAGAAAGTGTGACTGCTGGTCTCAGAGCTTGGTGTCTGTTGCGGAGTAGTTGTTACTTTTAAGGCAAAAAACACTTGCTGGTAGATAAAAGTATCAAAATAGTAACCTCACTACTTTTAAAAACATATACAAAATAGTGTAAGGCAAGGAAAACCTAAATATCAACAGAAATATATTATGATCAAACTATTTTACTTGACAGAAAGATTCACGTTTCTAAAATCTCATATCCACATACAAATGCTTTGAAAGAATGATTATCATTTTGCGTAGAGGCCTAACTTAATTCCCTTATATACACACACCCTAGAGTAACTGTTTCCTAGATTTTTTTTTTTTTTTGCAATGGGAATTTGTAAACAGAGATTTGAATACCAAACAGGGTGATTATATTTAACTACAAATAAAACCATTTGCTTGAAATAAATTAAACATTAAAACTGAAATAAATACAACATTAAAAAAAAAATCACAGCTAGTTGCCAAGTAAACATTCTGATTTGATGTACTATAATAACTGTAAATTACATAAAAATTACTGTATATTACATATACATATAAATTCCATATAAATACATATTCCATATAATACATATTACATATAAATAATATACATTAAAACTACATTTAAAATGGAAATAAAAAAGAATAAAAACTATATAGACATTTAAAAAAACAAATAAAATTAACAAAACACACAACAATATTACCAAAACTTTAATACAAATTTAAATAAAAAACAAATTAAAACTATCAATAAAAGCTAAATTAGTATATATGTCAATGATACTAAAATAACACAGATCCCCAACAATGACATTTCATGTTGCGTTACAACTGTATCAAGAGCAGATGGCTGAAGTAAAAGTACTGGGGAATCTTGTGCTAAAAATTCATTGCAAGTTCACATGTTGAAGATAGTAAGCATGTCAATAAAATTTCAACTGACCAGTTTGTGTTTGGGATATTACGCTGCATGGGGATGTGGGGACTTTCATGATGTTTTTGCATATTTTCATGGTGAGGACACATGCATATACACCATTTGCACATGATATTTTCATATTTGCAGTGTATTTGCAAGTTAATATATAAAGTTACAAAACAGTCTGAAAACAAGTGAAACCATTTCCATTCCTTGTAAACCATTTTGGTTAATGGTTTATTGAAAGTCCTGTGCTTAATATATAAATAAATATGTCAAATTAAAGGATGGTTGATTGCCAAGTGGAATATTTGTAAATACACAGGTTGCACAGGGAAACATCTGTGATGTCACAAACCTTGTGATGCAGGTAAAGCACCTGGAGACTTACTGGCACGTACCCAAACAACATGAAGTGTAATTACTCACTACATCAGTTCATGCTTACCATAATCAGCAGATTGTTACTCACTGTGCAACAATCATGGTTTTCCAAATCCATGTAACTGTTCCGGGGTAATAAAAGCATGACTATAAATGGTTGCATATTCCTGAAAAGAAAAAGCCTGTGGGGAAATTCAAGGGAAACTGTTTCAAACGGTAAGACGCACACACACAAAAATAAGACCAGACCATCTCGCTGCTGCCTCCCTCAGGGTTCTCAAGTATAGAGCACTTTGCACAACTCCGACTGTCTGAACATACATTCATACTATTGAGATCATTTCTCAATGATCCATTGTCATATATGATGCGATTTCAATTTTTCCTTTCTCTTTGGAGTGTTACAAGCTCTTGGTGCATAAAGAAGATCTGTAAAGTTGCAAAGACTAAAGTCTCAAATCCAAAGAGATATTCTTTATAAAAGTTAAGAGTCAACCACGCCTACCTAAAACGGCTCGTTCTAACACGCCCCCACATGTCTACCTCACTATGTGGGAACATTTGCATAACGCCGTCCAAATGTTGACGCAAAGAAAGAAGGCTTAACTTTTATTCTCGCTGTAGTATTGTTGTTGCGGCCATGTCATGACACTGTGTTTCGTTGTGAAAGCGAAACTACTTTGTTTGGCCTTCCAAACGAGGACACGACTAGATTCGTCATGCCTGGAGCTGATCCGACGCGTTTCAGAAAGGCGGGGCATAGAGGAGAAACAATAATGTACAGTATGTGGAAAATAATGTTTTTTAACCTTAAACCGCATAAACACATTTCATTACACCAAATACACAAAATAATGTTATTTTTAGCAACATCATATGACCCCTTTAAAATAAGTTTCCTGTGCATATAAAAAGAGACAAACAGTTTTAAGATAAAGCCACACCTCAATCATGGACGACTGATGCAGGTACTGAAAGAATATGTTATTCATATGTAAAACATGTATTAGATTGCTCAAAATGTAATATTGTCAAAATTTGCTGCAGAAACAATTTTATCTCAGAAATTGCTAGTAATCTTTACAAATGATTTCAAAGAAACAGCAAGTAACAATGAATTAAGTGTGAAATTTCAAAGTAGAAAGAAATAGTTAAATAAAATAGTATTTTTGAAATAATATTTTCTTGTGAAGCGTACTTTTTTACAGTGCATCGGTCTTTATCACCTTAAGAATTATGTTGCACAAATTGTAAAATGTGTAAATAGTTATGAGCTCTATCAGTTATTAGCGATTTCTTCATATTTGCTGTTTATTCTCAAAGCACAAACCATTGGGGAGTAGAAGAGTCCCCCTCTGGAAATTCCCACATTAAGACCTCATCTGACCACACTGACTCAGTGTATATTTCAGTGTCTTCTGTCATCTTTATATTTGCAAACTCACTCCACATTTTCTCATCACAGTTTTAAACATGCATATTCACATTGACATAAATGAACAAGTAATCTGTATATTCCTTTGAAATCCCTGTATTCTATACTCAACTCTTGTGCCATATACACCAAACTTTCATTCTTACAACATAGAAATAATATTTGAAAATGCTAGCAACACCCACACAGTGCTTCCAGAAGGTCTGCATTACTCAGCAACTGTTTGTTCCAGATATTTATCTGAAAGAAAAGCAACGCTCTCAAAATCACATCCTTTGTTAACATTAATCCTGACGCACCACCTCACTGTTTTGAATGTGAAATGGTTCGTCAAACTTTTTTCAGTGTATATCCTCATATTATATTATTTTATTATATTTTATTACATCATAAGAAATCTGTAATATATATATATATATATATATATATATACACACACACACATAAACATA
>NW_015549578.1:271625-281312 GCF_001515605.1 Sinocyclocheilus anshuiensis
TATATATATATATATACACACACACACACACACACACATAAACATATATATCTACATTACCCTAAATGTAGGCATGAAAATTAATATTTTGTAATTATTTATTTAGATATATTAAATAATACTTATTAGAATATTCAAGTGAATTTGTAAACCTATGTATGTATGCAGCAATTATGGATTAAATATAGAATAAATATAGCAATTAAATATAGGATAAAATAATATTGCTTACACAAATTCCTGTGGAGTTTAACTACTAATGTTATATTTGGCTAGTTTAACTGTGGGTAGAAAAGTAATAGCTAGTATTATGTATGATTAATAATACATGTGTACTTGCTGTAGTTAGACAAAGAAAGTCTTATTATTTAGCATAACTTTTTTTTCCTATAAGATGCCTCAATCCTCACTTCCTTAAACTGTCAAACGTTCATAACATTATTTACCTTTTAGCCAGACATGTGAGTCATACAAACTACATAGTAAATAATTCACTGCATGACTCATTGGGATTTGAAAGCACATCCTTACATTAACTCAGTAATTCAATTAAACTAGCACAATGACCTTGGTGAACTTAGATCTGTTGCTGCAGCCTGCAAAACATGAAATGAAACCTTCAATCTAACTTCACAAAGAATCAGCCATTGTTTGGGACTAAGGGAAAGCCTTCAACAGTTTACCTGATGAAAACTCGTCTGTTCTTTCAATTCAGTTTGATTCCTGTAACCCACACCTCTTTCTGTTTTCACCGCAGAGCCTGGAATTGAAACTAGTTTGGATGATTGATAGGTGCTAAACATGACATCCTTTTGGGTTGACACCACAAAGGTCATTATCGTTATACATTGCAGAAGATAAATACAGAGAAAGGAGATTACGAAAACACTTGCCTATCAACTCCTACATTGTACAATTCCAATTTTAGTGAATTATCAACGCAAAAAGAATGTGCTTTAAATAAAATAGTTACAATTGTGAAAGTGAAAGCACGTTAAAGACACCAGGCCAATGGGGGAAGGACATGTTTCCTGTCTTTCGGACTAATTTTTGCTCTGGTTTTTATGGTGGGTACACTTTGACCCTTGTTTGTTGGAATGCAGAAATGATGGTCAAAGGTCTTTTGCGCAAATGTTTTTGTTTTCTTGGGATATTCCAAGTGTGAACAAAACAAAATAAAAACCTCTGAATATGTTGGTACTTTTAGCATTACATCCAATCCTATCTATGCTACTCTTAAAGGGAATTTCAGGTGTGGAAGGTGAACCTGTTGAGTCACAATGACAAACAAATAACTGGTCTTCCTGGGATTTTTAAAATAAGTTTCCTGTGCATATAAAAAGAGACAAACAGTTTTAAGATAAAGCCACACCTCAATCATGGACGACTGATGCAGGTACTGAAAGAATATGTTATTCATATGTAAAACATGTATTAGATTGCTCAAAATGTAATATTGTCAAAATTTGCTGCAGAAACAATTTTATCTCAGAAATTGCTAGTAATCTTTACAAATGATTTCAAAGAAACAGCAAGTAACAATGAATTAAGTGTGAAATTTCAAAGTAGAAAGAAATAGTTAAATAAAATAGTATTTTTGAAATAATATTTTCTTGTGAAGCGTACTTTTTTACAGTGCATCGGTCTTTATCACCTTAAGAATTATGTTGCACAAGTTGTAAAATGTGTAAATAGTTATGAGCTCTATCAGTTATTAGTGATTTCTTCATATTTGCTGTTTATTCTCAAAGCACAAACCATTGGGGAGTAGAAGAGTCCCCCTCTGGAAATTCCCACATTAAGACCTCATCTGACCACACTGACTCAGTGTATATTTCAGTGTCTTCTGTCATCTTTATATTTGCAAACTCACTCCACATTTTCTCATCACAGTTTTAAACATGCATATTCACATTGACATAAATGAACAAGTAATCTGTATATTCCTTTGAAATCCCTGTATTCTATACTCAACTCTTGTGCCATATACACCAAACTTTCATTCTTACAACATAGAAATAATATTTGAAAATGCTAGCAACACCCACACAGTGCTTCCAGAAGGTCTGCATTACTCAGCAACTGTTTGTTCCAGATATTTATCTGAAAGAAAAGCAACGCTCTCAAAATCACATCCTTTGTTAACATTAATCCTGACGCACCACCTCACTGTTTTGAATGTGAAATGGTTCGTCAAACTTTTTTCAGTGTATATCCTCATATTATATTATTTTATTATATTTTATTACATCATAAGAAATCTGTAATATATATATATATATATATACACACACACACACACACACACATAAACATATATATCTACATTACCCTAAATGTAGGCATGAAAATTAATATTTTGTAATTATTTATTTAGATATATTAAATAATACTTATTAGAATATTCAAGTGAATTTGTAAACCTATGTATGTATGCAGCAATTATGGATTAAATATAGAATAAATATAGCAATTAAATATAGGATAAAATAATATTGCTTACACAAATTCCTGTGGAGTTTAACTACTAATGTTATATTTGGCTAGTTTAACTGTGGGTAGAAAAGTAATAGCTAGTATTATGTATGATTAATAATACATGTGTACTTGCTGTAGTTAGACAAAGAAAGTCTTATTATTTAGCATAACTTTTTTTTCCTATAAGATGCCTCAATCCTCACTTCCTTAAACTGTCAAACGTTCATAACATTATTTACCTTTTAGCCAGACATGTGAGTCATACAAACTACATAGTAAATAATTCACTGCATGACTCATTGGGATTTGAAAGCACATCCTTACATTAACTCAGTAATTCAATGAAACTAGCACAATGACCTTGGTGAACTTAGACCTGCTGCTGCAGCCTGCAAAACATGAAATGAAACCTTCAATCTAACTTCACAAAGAATCAGCCATTGTTTGGGACTAAGGGAAAGCCTTCAACAGTTTACCTGATGAAAACTCGTCTGTTCTTTCAATTCAGTTTGATTCCTGTAACCCACACCTCTTTCTGTTTTCACCGCAGAGCCTGGAATTGAAACTAGTTTGGATGATTGATAGGTGCTAAACATGACATCCTTTTGGGTTGACACCACAAAGGTCATTATCGTTATACATTGCAGAAGATAAATACAGAGAAAGGAGATTACGAAAACACTTGCCTATCAACTCCTACATTGTACAATTCCAATTTTAGTGAATTATCAACGCAAAAAGAATGTGCTTTAAATAAAATAGTTACAATTGTGAAAGTGAAAGCACGTTAAAGACACCAGGCCAATGGGGGAAGGACATGTTTCCTGTCTTTCGGACTAATTTTTGCTCTGGTTTTTATGGTGGGTACACTTTGACCCTTGTTTGTTGGAATGCAGAAATGATGGTCAAAGGTCTTTTGCGCAAATGTTTTTGTTTTCTTGGGATATTCCAAGTGTGAACAAAACAAAATAAAAACCTCTGAATATGTTGGTACTTTTAGCATTACATCCAATCCTATCTATGCTACTCTTAAAGGGAATTTCAGGTGTGGAAGGTGAACCTGTTGAGTCACAATGACAAACAAATAACTGGTCTTCCTGGGATTTTGCCAATGTTCTGAGAGTAAATGCCACTTTATGTCTATCAAGATATAAAAGACACATAAAAAAAAGCTTTTCACACTGCGTTTAAGAGTGGATTATTGCTGTCCTGAACCACGTTTTGGATTCCAGGTAAAGGTTTCACAAATGGTTTGTGCTTTGAGAATAGCAACAGACACCCAATCGCGTACCTCATATTCACATGCTTTGGACAGACAAGGAAACACAACATGTTGTATGTGTCAGTCGTTTTAGCTTTTGAAGAGAAAGATGGCAAATGGTGATGGAAAACACATGACTTGGAGTGACGAAAAGATTATTTCATTCTTATCTTTATAGTCCACCGAGACATTCAGGACAAACTTGATAGCACCAATATATGAGATAGTAGCAATATATAATAACAGAATGCAATGCTAGAGTTATGTAAACAAATTGCATCCTGTCATTAAATGACACTGACACAGCAAATATGCAAATAAGAACGTTTACCTGGGGTTTAGAAATGTACAATGTGAAATGTCAGCTTACGAATACCCCAAATTAATTGTTAACTCCTGGTTAATATGAGCAGTGTCGAATGTGAAGCACTATAATGACCCACTATTTCATGTGTGAAATCCTTAAAAGCCATAGAAATCTTGCTGACAAAAATGGGATGGGATGTGCCATATTATCTGACGCTGCAACTCAGGCAACATGAGCTTGAGTCCTGGCTTGAGGTCCTTTTCTGGTCTTGATTCGCTCTCCTTTCCTACTATCCTGTCAATTGAAGGTGAAAAAAGCTCAAAAGTACAATACAAAATAGAGGTAAATGATTCAATGCTATCAGTGAATTAAAAATGCATCATCTGTTGCTTGACAGTTTCAGCTGCATGTGATATTTACTCATGCACGACACTAATTACACAGTTGCATTACCTAATGACTTTAGTGAAACCAGACTGGTGTCACTGAAACTGCAGGCAAACTAAAGCAACAGCAAACGCAAAACTGAAACTAAATAAGGCAGAAGGCATGTGGAAAAAAAAAGCACAAAAGTACAAATTGTTCTGCAATGCAATTAGAAAACTGTCAAAAAGTAGCACAATGAAAGAAAAGCTGGATTATATTTTTGACAGATGGTGGTGTGGAGAATGTGCCTTGAAAAACTGGAAAACAAC
Organism: Sinocyclocheilus anshuiensis; assembly: GCF_001515605.1. Taxonomy (NCBI): domain Eukaryota; kingdom Metazoa; phylum Chordata; class Actinopteri; order Cypriniformes; family Cyprinidae; genus Sinocyclocheilus; species Sinocyclocheilus anshuiensis. Next base: position 276,367 of record NW_015549578.1, read on the forward strand.
CAGCTTTTAATTATCACATGCCTAAAAGGAGGACAAACGTCTCATTAATGCGGAACAGGTTGATGGGACATTGACAGCTGAAGCCATTTACCAGAGGCTCTAATTGCTGAAATCACTGAAGGACTGTATGTGTGTCCTGTTCATGGGACCCTGTGCTGCTCTGATGGTTGGGTTATAAAGAAAAGGACCATCTATGTGTTCATTCTGGATTCTTGAATTATTATTAATATTATGCAAGCATTCAAATAATGCATCTCATAATCTTGTACTGCAGTTATATCTGATCAAATGCACATTATTATTCTTTAGCTTGGGTTAAACAAATCAATTTTGCTTGGTTGGAACAGCAGCTACGCTAATTATGTCTTTATTTGTTTCTCTGTTTTTGCCACTGGATTGACATTCAGTGGTAACTAGGATTTACACAAGCTTCAGTCTGGATCCAGAACACCTGAGAAGAGATGATGCCAACCCCTATAGGACCTCAGATGATGCCAACCCTGAAACAACATACAGAACTACCACATTTTGCTATAAGTTTGATTGCATCATATAATAATTGCTGTTAATAGTGTTCATCGTCTGTTTGATTACGTCTTTAATTGATTTTTCCGTACATTTCTGCCATATGTATATTAACTGACAGTCACCACTGATAAGCTACTACTAAATATTGTAGAAACCTAATTTGCTGTAAAGTTGCTTTGCAACAATTTGTATCATGAAAAACGCTATACAAATAAACTTGAATTGAATTGAATTATTATTATTATACAAGTAGCTGACCATCAAATTTTTTTTTTTTATTTTTATTGTGCTGTTGATGAAGGGAGGTGTTGGGAATAGGTTAGCGTGCAAAGGCCTTTTCCTCTGACTTGTGTAATCACAAAAATCATTGTGTGAAAAGAGGCAGCGACAAAACATTTTCCAGTGATCGATCATCTGGGAAAACGGCTTATCTGATTTCCCTTCTCTTAAATGCATGAATACCAGATGGAATTTACATAATTTGTTTTACTGTTTGATTTATTTTATTTTCTTAAATTAAAGTATAAACTAACCTATGAATAATTCCACAATCCATTCATTAGGTCATTCAACCTCCACCTTCCTAGAAGCATTTAAGTCCCATCAAAAGATAAATATCCAGACACTAAAACAGTTTCTTGCCCTGGACAGTGACTTCTGTTAACAATATTACAACTATGTGCATTCACCATATTCCTGTTTGATCAATGAAAGCAAGAACATCTGACAATCTGTACAAAGAGTCAAATTTACTTTGATCTGTGACATAGAAATAGTGCAGAATGTGAAATATTTATTATTAATTTTACATTGTTCCTCTGTATTAAAATCATTTGTTTAAAATCCTTAAAACGTTCATGATTTCAATGTGGTCTAAGACTGTATAAACATTATGAATAAAATAGATTTATTAGTATTATCATCATCATTATTATTTTAGAAATAAATCATGAACGTTTCTGTTTTATGGCCAGTGCATGATTTGTAGGATTTGTAGTACCATCTAAAATAGCAGAACAGACCTCAATATCATATAATGAAACCTTTTGCTGTTTGCCTTTCATTAAAATATCAGGGTTTCTTCTCTGTTGTTTTGTTTAAATTTAAAAAAAAGATGCAATGTGGCATGCTGGGGAAAAGTTTGAAACGACCTGATCCTCGCTCTCTATAGACGTCATTTGCACATTGTTTTCTTTATTCAAAATAAACAAAAAAGAAAATCCGCTGTAGGTTTGAGGGGGAATTTCCAGTATTTTGATACTGGTTTCTGTCATTCCTGCACAGTCTGTTGTAAAAAAGCTTTAATTAGCCAAATGCATTTACAAAGAAAACTTTTCTGTGAAGTAAAGCCAAAGCGAGTCCCCAGCTTCAAAATGACTTAACTTCCTGTTTACTTTCCTCAGGAATTTTACCCATTTAATCTCAAGATGTCAAGATTACAAAAAATCGAAGATTAGAAAGAATTTAGGGGGGATTCTCTGAAGTTTTGGCACAATTTGAGTGATATATCACTTCTTCATGAGTGATGAGTCAGTACAGAAGGGTCTGAGAGGTGTTGCATGTTTAAAAATTCTGCATGTAGAGGGAAAAAAAGAGAGTCTGTTGTATGTTATCGGGAATCGTAATTAATTTGAATGTTTTTTCTCTTGAAATAAGCTGCCGAACAGGTTTATTGCAATAGCCAGCCGAAGTCTTCTGTAGACTGACATCTAGACAGAAGCGTTCTATTATTTAGTATAAACATAAATTGCAGTTTTGCTTTCAAATTAACACAATAAACATCACATGCTTCTTATTATAATCAATAACAGGAAAAGGTGTGCAGCACGTGTGCCTTTGGTTTCATTTTGCCATCACCGTCACTGTAACGTCACATCGGTCTCTAAACTGTAGTGGCATTCTTCTATCACACAGACCTTTATCTGACACAGATCTCCAGGAATTTTCCCAAGTAATTTACAGTGAACATTTACAAAAAGGTCAGCCTTTTCTCGAAAGAGCAGACATGCCTAATTGAAATGATTACCCTAATACTAAAAATATGTATTGTTAGGATAATGCTTTCAATATCAGTATTAACACAGAGGGATGCCAGACTGAATTTGTTTGCCACCGGAAACACAATTGTTGGTTTTGGCAAGTGGATGTGTCTTTTACAAAAATGTATGTGAGCTCACTTCAGAGATGTCTATAAGTAATATGAGACAAAACGTGAATAATATCTTCATCCCTCCATTGCAGTGATAACTTTATATTTAAGAACACACTGTCACTGCATGTGTAATTGTTGGTTTTAGACTTGAGCAACAATATTTCTGATCCACTAATATCCAACAAATCTAATATCAGTAACTGTCCCAGATAGCTAGGGGTACAATTAATATGTATTTTAAAATGTTTGCATGCTTTGCATCATTTTATTTTATTTTCTCAAATTTATTTCGATTGTATTGATTTGATTTGATTTATACTTAATTACTTATTTTATTTTATTTGAACGTCTGTTCATATTTAATCAAATATGCTCACACATCACATGTTTTGTCATAGAATATTTATGCACCTTGATGAAATTATATGAAATTACGTTCCATTGCCAATTCCTGTCTGTGTGGGTGTGCATGCAGTGGAAGACTATATAACCATCCAGTTGTGTTCATCCAATATGATAAAACGAGGAGTAGAACACAATTCCACTCTCAATATGTCTCAGAGGTCTTATTCATCTATATACTGTAGAAACTGAGAAAGCTGCATTATTTCCCTGTTATGAATGTAGTATCACTGGACACTGCAAATGGGTCTTTGCTTTTTTAAAACACACTATGCAACTAATGCAACTGTATGTACTTCTTTGCACAGTATGAACCAAAATTTTATCAGAAACAATTATTAGGTCAAAGTTACACTGAATTCTACCATTAACTGCATCTATTTTTCTTGATTTAAATCCATTTTAATGGAGTACGATTTTGCATGATGGGAATGTTTAGAAGTGCTTGTCTCCCTCATGATTATTTTCTGAAATTATGAAAGCAGAAAAACACCTTGATTCAATAACATTTACAGTGAACATTGCAAGTTTTGGTATTTAAATAAATAATGCTATTTGGTAAACTGAACACAACATAAAATGTAGGATTTTGCTATTCATTATCATTTGGATATCATGAGCAGAAAGAAAGAAACAGATTAATTTAATGTTTATCGATACTGTTATTTTGATTTTTGCTGATTTGACCAGACATAATTCAAGTACTTAGACACTACATATGCACTGTCTATCACATAGATTATAATACACCCTATAATTAAAGCTAAACACCAAAGACAGGATTATTAATCATACTTCATAGAATCAATGAAAGTCTGCTGAGTGAGTCATGCGGATGTCAGTGTTCTCAATACTTCTGTATTTTCACTTTCATTACTTCACAACACTTTCATTCAGAATGTGACTGCAGTAAGCCTATCTTTTATTTCATTTACGACATAATGACATATAATATCAGGAGAATAAAGAAGTGTCTCTGGATAAACCAGACATTTATGAGAAATCTACATCCTTGAATGTAAAACGATGCTTTTGGAAAACCCTCTTCACTGAGCAGAACTGACATGTTTGTTAGATGCCAGAAAATATTTCTCGGGATTATGCAAAGTAGCAGAAACAAGGAAGGTTGCAGAAACAAAAGGCAATAAAATTGTTTCCCACTGAAGATGCACATCAGAAAAGAAACTCTACTATAAAGGAAAATTTGAAAAGGGAAGTCTGTATTCACCACTTGTTTGGTTTTCACATGTCAATGGAAAAAACCTTTAATAGCATAATTCATCATCTTTAATATTCATCCTCCTACATCATAAGAGCAGAGGATTAGTAGCTCCATTCAATCTCAACTCAGTATTGGTGTCATACGAAGATCAGCATGCATCAATACTTTAGATTTTGGAGCAGTGACAACAGGATGTGTCCAATTTCACTATGTCTGTCCTTTCTACAAAGCTTTCAGTAACACCATTAAACGATTCCAAGAACTTCTGGGTCACTACAATGAGCATGTTTCAAGAGTGGGCCATTGAAAATCATTACAAACTTGAATAGGATATGTATTTGGATATATAAACAATCTGCTCAAGTATTCTGTTACTTCCTAAAAGGCAAGGCAGGAAGACTGTATAAATAAGTTATTAATTTATCTTCAATGTGCTCAGCGCCAAAATAAACTCTTCTGGCATCTACAGTGCATATTTTGTGGTGGGCTGACAAAATATGTGTTGCTTTTGTGTGGGTCATGCAACAAGTCTAAGCAAAACTTCACTAATTTGCGAAACATCTTGTTTCTTTTTGTTTGGATGTTTCGTTTACTAACGTAATTAATGTCATTAGTTATGCTTGTGTTAAATGATCAAAGTGT